>NW_027657411.1:0-29285 GCF_964235325.1 Thermobia domestica | reverse complement strand
ACATCATCATGGGAAACTAATGCACAAATTACTACAAACTGCACTAAAAAATGAACGTAGTACCTGTTGCTTTAGAAGAAATAGTTAACCCTCTCACGGCTGATGAGACCACGTGACACTCGTTGTAACTGGAAAATGTATGGCTTCAACCACTAATTTCTTCAATTTTTTTTAAAAACTTTCCTATTTGGTATATATATGTTGTTAGGCAACTATTCAACAATATAGCATATGTCATTCTACATATATATTATATTGTTAATCATTGTTACTATATACTACATACTATTCGCCATATCTCCCAAAATTATTTACATATTTTGACGAAATAAAGCTAAAATTGAAGAGGAAACCCCTCCATTTTGTTCTGTTGCGATAAGGGTCCTTTGCCTTTGAAGAAACATTAAAATTCCTCTTATAACGTTTGTTTCTCTTTTTTAGTTTTTTCAAAATAAAACAGATTCGATTCCATTATATGTGGCTTTGACACACCATACTATGGTTAAGGAATGATAAAAGAGAAATATGTTACTGTGCCATTCAGAAGTACATACAGGGCATTCGTTAATATATGCACTTTCTTCACATTTTGAAAACCAATTTATGCTTTCTGTACTACAAAGCTGAATTTTGCATCACCCTGTATATTTTTTTTAAATCTCAACCAAATATGCTAACTAAATGTTCTACACATCATCAGCGGAAAATAAATGCACAAATTACTACAAACTGCACAAAAAAATGAACGTAGTACCTGTTGCTTTAGAAGAAATAGTTAACCCTCTCACGGCTGATGAGACCACGTGACACTCGTTGTAACTGGAAAATGTATGGCTTCAACCACTAATTTCTTCAATTTTTAAAAAAAACTTTCCTATTTGGTATATATATGTTGTTAGGCAACTATTCAACAATATAGCATATGTCATTCTACATATATATTATATTGTTATCCATTGTTACTATATACTACATACTATTCGTCATATCTCCCAAAATTATTTACATATTTTAACGAAATAAGGTTCAAATTGAAGAGGAAAAACCTCCATTTTGTCCTGTTGCGATAAGGGTCTTTTTCCCTTGAAGAAACGTTAAAATTCCTCTTCTAACGTTTGCTTCTCTTTTTTAGTTTTTTCAAAATAAAACAGATTCGATTCCATTATATGTGTTTCGACACACCTTACTGTGGTTAACGAATGATAAAAGAGGAATATGTTACTGTACCATTCAGAAGTACATACAGGGCATTCGTTAATATATGCACTTTCTTCACATTTTGAAAACCAATTTATACTTTCTGTACTACAAAGTTGAATTTTGCATCACCCTGTATATTTTTTCCAAATCTCAACCAAATATGCTAACTAAATGTTCTACACATCATCGTGGGAAAATAAATGCACAAATTACTACAAATTGCACTAAAAAATGAACGTAGTACCTGTTTCTTTAGAAGAAATAGTTAACCCTCTCACGGCTGATGAGACCACGTGACACTCGTTGTAACTGGAAAATATATGGCTTCAACCACTAATTTCTTCAATTTTTTTTTAAAAACTCTCCTATTTGGTATATATATGTTGTTAGGCAACTATTCAACAATATAGCATATGTCATTCTACATATATATTATATTGTTATCCATTGTTACTATATACTACATACTATTCGCCATATCTCCCAAAATTATTTACATATTTTAACGAAATAAGGCTCAAATTGAAGAGGAAAAACCTCCATTTTGTCCTGTTGCGATAAGGGTCTTTTTCCCTTGAAGAAACGTTAAAATTCCTCTTCTAACGTTTGTTTCTCTTTTTTAGTTTTTTCAAAATAAAACAGATTCGATTCCATTATATGTGGCTTTGACACACCATACTGTGGTTAGCGAATGATAAAAGAGGAATATGTTACTGTACCATTCAGAAGTACATACAGGGCATTCGTTAATATATGCACTTTCTTCACATTTTGAAAACCAATTTATACTTTCTGTACTACAAAGCTGAATTTTGCATCACCCTGTATATTTTTTCCAAATCTCAACCAAATATGCTAACTAAATGTTCTACACATCATCATGGGAAACTAATGCACAAATTACTACAAACTGCACTAAAAAATGAACGTAGTACCTGTTGCTTTAGAAGAAATAGTTAACCCTCTCACGGCTGATGAGACCACGTGACACTCGTTGTAACTGGAAAATGTATGGCTTCAACCACTAATTTCTTCAATTTTTTTTAAAAACTTTCCTATTTGGTATATATATGTTGTTAGGCAACTATTCAACAATATAGCATATGTCATTCTACATATATATTATATTGTTAATCATTGTTACTATATACTACATACTATTCGCAATATCTCCCAAAATTATTTACATATTTTGACGAAATAAAGCTAAAATTGAAGAGGAAACCCCTCCATTTTGTTCTGTTGCGATAAGGGTCCTTTGCCTTTGAAGAAACATTAAAATTCCTCTTATAACGTTTGTTTCTCTTTTTCAGTTTTTTCAAAATAAAACAGATTCGATTCCATTATATGTGGCTTTGACACACCATACTATGGTTAAGGAATGATAAAAGAGAAATATGTTACTGTGCCATTCAGAAGTACATACAGGGCATTCGTTAATATATGCACTTTCTTCACATTTTGAAAACCAATTTATGCTTTCTGTACTACAAAGCTGAATTTTGCATCACCCTGTATATTTTTTTTAAATCTCAACCAAATATGCTAACTAAATGTTCTACACATCATCAGCGGAAAATAAATGCACAAATTACTACAAACTGCACAAAAAAATGAACGTAGTACCTGTTGCTTTAGAAGAAATAGTTAACCCTCTCACGGCTGATGAGACCACGTGACACTCGTTGTAACTGGAAAATGTATGGCTTCAACCACTAATTTCTTCAATTTTTAAAAAAAAACTTTCCTATTTGGTATATATATGTTGTTAGGCAACTATTCAACAATATAGCATATGTCATTCTACATATATATTATATTGTTATCCATTGTTACTATATACTACATACTATTCGCCATATCTCCCAAAATTATTTACATATTTTGACGAAATAAAGCGAAAATTGAAGAGCAAACCCCTCCATTTTGTCCTGTTGCGAAAAGGGTCCTTTGCCCTTGAAGAAACGTTAAAATTCCTCTTATAACGTTTGTTTCTGTTTTTTAGTTTTTTCAAAATAAAACAGATTCGATTCCATTATATGTGGCTTTGACACACCATACTGTAATTAACGAATGATAAAAGAGGAATATGTTACTGTACCATTCAGAAGTACATACAGGGCATTCGTTAATATATGCACTTTCTTCACATTTTGAAAACCAATTTATACTTTCTGTACTACAAAGTTGAATTTTGCATCACCCTGTATATTTTTTCCAAATCTCAACCAAATATGCTAACTAAATGTTCTACACATCATCGTGGGAAAATAAATGCACAAATTACTACAAATTGCACTAAAAAATGAACGTAGTACCTGTTTCTTTAGAAGAAATAGTTAACCCTCTCACGGCTGATGAGACCACGTGACACTCGTTGTAACTGGAAAATATATGGCTTCAACCACTAATTTCTTCAATTTTTTTAAAAAACTCTCCTATTTGGTATATATATGTTGTTAGGCAACTATTCAACAATATAGCATATGTCATTCTACATATATATTATATTGTTATCCATTGTTACTATATACTACATACTATTCGTCATATCTCCCAAAATTATTTACATATTTTAACGAAATAAGGCTCAAATAGAAGAGGAAAAACCTCCATTTTGTCCTGTTGCGATAAGGGTCTTTTTCCCTTGAGGAAACGTTAAAATTCCTCTTCTAACGTTTGCTTCTCTTTTTTAGTTTTTTCAAAATAAAACAGATTCGATTCCATTATATGTGGCTTTGACACACCATACTGTGGTTAGCGAATGATAAAAGAGGAATATGTTACTGTACCATTCAGAAGTACATACAGGGCATTCGTTAATATATGCACTTTCTTCACATTTTGAAAACCAATTTATACTTTCTGTACTACAAAGCTGAATTTTGCATCACCCTGTATATTTTTTCCAAATCTCAACCAAATATGCTAACTAAATGTTCTACACATCATCATGGGAAACTAATGCACAAATTACTACAAACTGCACTAAAAAATGAACGTAGTACCTGTTGCTTTAGAAGAAATAGTTAACCCTCTCACGGCTGATGAGACCACGTGACACTCGTTGTAACTGGAAAATGTATGGCTTCAACCACTAATTTCTTCAATTTTTTTTAAAAACTTTCCTATTTGGTATATATATGTTGTTAGGCAACTATTCAACAATATAGCATATGTCATTCTACATATATATTATATTGTTAATCATTGTTACTATATACTACATACTATTCGCCATATCTCCCAAAATTATTTACATATTTTGACGAAATAAAGCTCAAATTGAAGAGGAAACCCCTCCATTTTGTTCTGTTGCGATAAGGGTCCTTTGCCCTTGAAGAAACATTAAAATTCCTCTTATAACGTTTGTTTCTCTTTTTTAGTTTTTTCAAAATAAAACAGATTCGATTCCATTATATGTGGCTTTGACACACCATACTATGGTTAAGGAATGATAAAAGAGAAATATGTTACTGTGCCATTCAGAAGTACATACAGGGCATTCGTTAATATATACACTTTCTTCACATTTTGAAAACCAATTTATGCTTTCTGTACTACAAAGCTGAATTTTGCATCACCCTGTATATTTTTTTTAAATCTCAACCAAATATGCTAACTAAATGTTCTACACATCATCAGCGGAAAATAAATGCACAAATTACTACAAACTGCACAAAAAAATGAACGTAGTACCTGTTGCTTTAGAAGAAATAGTTAACCCTCTCACGGCTGATGAGACCACGTGACACTCGTTGTAACTGGAAAATGTATGGTTTCAACCACTAATTTCTTCAATTTTTTTTAAAAACTTTCCTATTTGGTATATATATGTTGTTAGGCAACTATTCAACAATATAGCATATGTCATTCTACATATATATTATATTGTTATCCATTGTTACTATATACTACATACTATTCGCCATATCTCCCAAAATTATTTACATATTTTGACGAAATAAAGCGAAAATTGAAGAGCAAACCCCTCCATTTTGTCCTGTTGCGAAAAGGGTCCTTTGCCCTTGAAGAAACGTTAAAATTCCTCTTATAACGTTTGTTTCTGTTTTTTAGTTTTTTCAAAATAAAACAGATTCGATTCCATTATATGTGGCTTTGACACACCATACTGTAATTAACGAATGATAAAAGAGGAATATGTTACTGTACCATTCAGAAGTACATACAGGGCATTCGTTAATATATGCACTTTCTTCACATTTTGAAAACCAATTTATACTTTCTGTACTACAAAGTTGAATTTTGCATCACCCTGTATATTTTTTCCAAATCTCAACCAAATATGCTAACTAAATGTTCTACACATCATCGTGGGAAAATAAATGCACAAATTACTACAAATTGCACTAAAAAATGAACGTAGTACCTGTTTCTTTAGAAGAAATAGTTAACCCTCTCACGGCTGATGAGACCACGTGACACTCGTTGTAACTGGAAAATATATGGCTTCAACCACTAATTTCTTCAATTTTTTTAAAAAAAACTCTCCTATTTGGTATATATATGTTGTTAGGCAACTATTCAACAATATAGCATATGTCATTCTACATATATATTATATTGTTATCCATTGTTACTATATACTACATACTATTCGTCATATCTCCCAAAATTATTTACATATTTTAACGAAATAAGGTTCAAATTGAAGAGGAAAAACCTCCATTTTGTCCTGTTGCGATAAGGGTCTTTTTCCCTTGAAGAAACGTTAAAATTCCTCTTCTAACGTTTGCTTCTCTTTTTTAGTTTTTTCAAAATAAAACAGATTCGATTCCATTATATGTGTTTCGACACACCTTACTGTGGTTAACGAATGATAAAAGAGGAATATGTTACTGTACCATTCAGAAGTACATACAGGGCATTCGTTAATATATGCACTTTCTTCACATTTTGAAAACCAATTTATACTTTCTGTACTACAAAGTTGAATTTTGCATCACCCTGTATATTTTTTCCAAATCTCAACCAAATATGCTAACTAAATGTTCTACACATCATCGTGGGAAAATAAATGCACAAATTACTACAAATTGCACTAAAAAATGAACGTAGTACCTGTTTCTTTAGAAGAAATAGTTAACCCTCTCACGGCTGATGAGACCACGTGACACTCGTTGTAACTGGAAAATATATGGCTTCAACCACTAATTTCTTCAATTTTTTTTTAAAAACTCTCCTATTTGGTATATATATGTTGTTAGGCAACTATTCAACAATATAGCATATGTCATTCTACATATATATTATATTGTTATCCATTGTTACTATATACTACATACTATTCGCCATATCTCCCAAAATTATTTACATATTTTAACGAAATAAGGCTCAAATTGAAGAGGAAAAACCTCCATTTTGTCCTGTTGCGATAAGGGTCTTTTTCCCTTGAAGAAACGTTAAAATTCCTCTTCTAACGTTTGTTTCTCTTTTTTAGTTTTTTCAAAATAAAACAGATTCGATTCCATTATATGTGGCTTTGACACACCATACTGTGGTTAGCGAATGATAAAAGAGGAATATGTTACTGTACCATTCAGAAGTACATACAGGGCATTCGTTAATATATGCACTTTCTTCACATTTTGAAAACCAATTTATACTTTCTGTACTACAAAGCTGAATTTTGCATCACCCTGTATATTTTTTCCAAATCTCAACCAAATATGCTAACTAAATGTTCTACACATCATCATGGGAAACTAATGCACAAATTACTACAAACTGCACTAAAAAATGAACGTAGTACCTGTTGCTTTAGAAGAAATAGTTAACCCTCTCACGGCTGATGAGACCACGTGACACTCGTTGTAACTGGAAAATGTATGGCTTCAACCACTAATTTCTTCAATTTTTTTTAAAAACTTTCCTATTTGGTATATATATGTTGTTAGGCAACTATTCAACAATATAGCATATGTCATTCTACATATATATTATATTGTTAATCATTGTTACTATATACTACATACTATTCGCCATATCTCCCAAAATTATTTACATATTTTGACGAAATAAAGCTAAAATTGAAGAGGAAACCCCTCCATTTTGTTCTGTTGCGATAAGGGTCCTTTGCCTTTGAAGAAACATTAAAATTCCTCTTATAACGTTTGTTTCTCTTTTTTAGTTTTTTCAAAATAAAACAGATTCGATTCCATTATATGTGGCTTTGACACACCATACTATGGTTAAGGAATGATAAAAGAGAAATATGTTACTGTGCCATTCAGAAGTACATACAGGGCATTCGTTAATATATGCACTTTCTTCACATTTTGAAAACCAATTTATGCTTTCTGTACTACAAAGCTGAATTTTGCATCACCCTGTATATTTTTTTTAAATCTCAACCAAATATGCTAACTAAATGTTCTACACATCATCAGCGGAAAATAAATGCACAAATTACTACAAACTGCACAAAAAAATGAACGTAGTACCTGTTGCTTTAGAAGAAATAGTTAACCCTCTCACGGCTGATGAGACCACGTGACACTCGTTGTAACTGGAAAATGTATGGCTTCAACCACTAATTTCTTCAATTTTTAAAAAAAACTTTCCTATTTGGTATATATATGTTGTTAGGCAACTATTCAACAATATAGCATATGTCATTCTACATATATATTATATTGTTATCCATTGTTACTATATACTACATACTATTCGTCATATCTCCCAAAATTATTTACATATTTTAACGAAATAAGGTTCAAATTGAAGAGGAAAAACCTCCATTTTGTCCTGTTGCGATAAGGGTCTTTTTCCCTTGAAGAAACGTTAAAATTCCTCTTCTAACGTTTGCTTCTCTTTTTTAGTTTTTTCAAAATAAAACAGATTCGATTCCATTATATGTGTTTCGACACACCTTACTGTGGTTAACGAATGATAAAAGAGGAATATGTTACTGTACCATTCAGAAGTACATACAGGGCATTCGTTAATATATGCACTTTCTTCACATTTTGAAAACCAATTTATACTTTCTGTACTACAAAGTTGAATTTTGCATCACCCTGTATATTTTTTCCAAATCTCAACCAAATATGCTAACTAAATGTTCTACACATCATCGTGGGAAAATAAATGCACAAATTACTACAAATTGCACTAAAAAATGAACGTAGTACCTGTTTCTTTAGAAGAAATAGTTAACCCTCTCACGGCTGATGAGACCACGTGACACTCGTTGTAACTGGAAAATATATGGCTTCAACCACTAATTTCTTCAATTTTTTTTTAAAAACTCTCCTATTTGGTATATATATGTTGTTAGGCAACTATTCAACAATATAGCATATGTCATTCTACATATATATTATATTGTTATCCATTGTTACTATATACTACATACTATTCGCCATATCTCCCAAAATTATTTACATATTTTAACGAAATAAGGCTCAAATTGAAGAGGAAAAACCTCCATTTTGTCCTGTTGCGATAAGGGTCTTTTTCCCTTGAAGAAACGTTAAAATTCCTCTTCTAACGTTTGTTTCTCTTTTTTAGTTTTTTCAAAATAAAACAGATTCGATTCCATTATATGTGGCTTTGACACACCATACTGTGGTTAGCGAATGATAAAAGAGGAATATGTTACTGTACCATTCAGAAGTACATACAGGGCATTCGTTAATATATGCACTTTCTTCACATTTTGAAACCAATTTATACTTTCTGTACTACAAAGCTGAATTTTGCATCACCCTGTATATTTTTTCCAAATCTCAACCAAATATGCTAACTAAATGTTCTACACATCATCATGGGAAACTAATGCACAAATTACTACAAACTGCACTAAAAAATGAACGTAGTACCTGTTGCTTTAGAAGAAATAGTTAACCCTCTCACGGCTGATGAGACCACGTGACACTCGTTGTAACTGGAAAATGTATGGCTTCAACCACTAATTTCTTCAATTTTTTTTAAAAACTTTCCTATTTGGTATATATATGTTGTTAGGCAACTATTCAACAATATAGCATATGTCATTCTACATATATATTATATTGTTAATCATTGTTACTATATACTACATACTATTCGCCATATCTCCCAAAATTATTTACATATTTTGACGAAATAAAGCTAAAATTGAAGAGGAAACCCCTCCATTTTGTTCTGTTGCGATAAGGGTCCTTTGCCTTTGAAGAAACGTTAAAATTCCTCTTATAACGTTTGTTTCTGTTTTTTAGTTTTTTCAAAATAAAACAGATTCGATTCCATTATATGTGGCTTTGACACACCATACTGTAATTAACGAATGATAAAAGAGGAATATGTTACTGTACCATTCAGAAGTACATACAGGGCATTCGTTAATATATGCACTTTCTTCACATTTTGAAAACCAATTTATACTTTCTGTACTACAAAGTTGAATTTTGCATCACCCTGTATATTTTTTCCAAATCTCAACCAAATATGCTAACTAAATGTTCTACACATCATCGTGGGAAAATAAATGCACAAATTACTACAAATTGCACTAAAAAATGAACGTAGTACCTGTTTCTTTAGAAGAAATAGTTAACCCTCTCACGGCTGATGAGACCACGTGACACTCGTTGTAACTGGAAAATATATGGCTTCAACCACTAATTTCTTCAATTTTTTTAAAAAACTCTCCTATTTGGTATATATATGTTGTTAGGCAACTATTCAACAATATAGCATATGTCATTCTACATATATATTATATTGTTATCCATTGTTACTATATACTACATACTATTCGTCATATCTCCCAAAATTATTTACATATTTTAACGAAATAAGGCTCAAATAGAAGAGGAAAAACCTCCATTTTGTCCTGTTGCGATAAGGGTCTTTTTCCCTTGAGGAAACGTTAAAATTCCTCTTCTAACGTTTGCTTCTCTTTTTTAGTTTTTTCAAAATAAAACAGATTCGATTCCATTATATGTGGCTTTGACACACCATACTGTGGTTAGCGAATGATAAAAGAGGAATATGTTACTGTACCATTCAGAAGTACATACAGGGCATTCGTTAATATATGCACTTTCTTCACATTTTGAAAACCAATTTATACTTTCTGTACTACAAAGCTGAATTTTGCATCACCCTGTATATTTTTTCCAAATCTCAACCAAATATGCTAACTAAATGTTCTACACATCATCATGGGAAACTAATGCACAAATTACTACAAACTGCACTAAAAAATGAACGTAGTACCTGTTGCTTTAGAAGAAATAGTTAACCCTCTCACGGCTGATGAGACCACGTGACACTCGTTGTAACTGGAAAATGTATGGCTTCAACCACTAATTTCTTCAATTTTTTTTAAAAACTTTCCTATTTGGTATATATATGTTGTTAGGCAACTATTCAACAATATAGCATATGTCATTCTACATATATATTATATTGTTAATCATTGTTACTATATACTACATACTATTCGCCATATCTCCCAAAATTATTTACATATTTTGACGAAATAAAGCTAAAATTGAAGAGGAAACCCCTCCATTTTGTTCTGTTGCGATAAGGGTCTTTTTCCCTTGAGGAAACGTTAAAATTCCTCTTCTAACGTTTGCTTCTCTTTTTTAGTTTTTTCAAAATAAAACAGATTCGATTCCATTATATGTGTTTCGACACACCTTACTGTGGTTAACGAATGATAAAAGAGGAATATGTTACTGTACCATTCAGAAGTACATACAGGGCATTCGTTAATATATACACTTTCTTCACATTTTGAAAACCAATTTATGCTTTCTGTACTACAAAGCTGAATTTTGCATCACCCTGTATATTTTTTTTAAATCTCAACCAAATATGCTAACTAAATGTTCTACACATCATCAGCGGAAAATAAATGCACAAATTACTACAAACTGCACAAAAAAATGAACGTAGTACCTGTTGCTTTAGAAGAAATAGTTAACCCTCTCACGGCTGATGAGACCACGTGACACTCGTTGTAACTGGAAAATGTATGGTTTCAACCACTAATTTCTTCAATTTTTTTTAAAAACTTTCCTATTTGGTATATATATGTTGTTAGGCAACTATTCAACAATATAGCATATGTCATTCTACATATATATTATATTGTTATCCATTGTTACTATATACTACATACTATTCGCCATATCTCCCAAAATTATTTACATATTTTGACGAAATAAAGCGAAAATTGAAGAGCAAACCCCTCCATTTTGTCCTGTTGCGAAAAGGGTCCTTTGCCCTTGAAGAAACGTTAAAATTCCTCTTATAACGTTTGTTTCTGTTTTTTAGTTTTTTCAAAATAAAACAGATTCGATTCCATTATATGTGGCTTTGACACACCATACTGTAATTAACGAATGATAAAAGAGGAATATGTTACTGTACCATTCAGAAGTACATACAGGGCATTCGTTAATATATGCACTTTCTTCACATTTTGAAAACCAATTTATACTTTCTGTACTACAAAGTTGAATTTTGCATCACCCTGTATATTTTTTCCAAATCTCAACCAAATATGCTAACTAAATGTTCTACACATCATCGTGGGAAAATAAATGCACAAATTACTACAAATTGCACTAAAAAATGAACGTAGTACCTGTTTCTTTAGAAGAAATAGTTAACCCTCTCACGGCTGATGAGACCACGTGACACTCGTTGTAACTGGAAAATATATGGCTTCAACCACTAATTTCTTCAATTTTTTTAAAAAAAACTCTCCTATTTGGTATATATATGTTGTTAGGCAACTATTCAACAATATAGCATATGTCATTCTACATATATATTATATTGTTATCCATTGTTACTATATACTACATACTATTCGTCATATCTCCCAAAATTATTTACATATTTTAACGAAATAAGGTTCAAATTGAAGAGGAAAAACCTCCATTTTGTCCTGTTGCGATAAGGGTCTTTTTCCCTTGAAGAAACGTTAAAATTCCTCTTCTAACGTTTGCTTCTCTTTTTTAGTTTTTTCAAAATAAAACAGATTCGATTCCATTATATGTGTTTCGACACACCTTACTGTGGTTAACGAATGATAAAAGAGGAATATGTTACTGTACCATTCAGAAGTACATACAGGGCATTCGTTAATATATGCACTTTCTTCACATTTTGAAAACCAATTTATACTTTCTGTACTACAAAGTTGAATTTTGCATCACCCTGTATATTTTTTCCAAATCTCAACCAAATATGCTAACTAAATGTTCTACACATCATCGTGGGAAAATAAATGCACAAATTACTACAAATTGCACTAAAAAATGAACGTAGTACCTGTTTCTTTAGAAGAAATAGTTAACCCTCTCACGGCTGATGAGACCACGTGACACTCGTTGTAACTGGAAAATATATGGCTTCAACCACTAATTTCTTCAATTTTTTTTTAAAAACTCTCCTATTTGGTATATATATGTTGTTAGGCAACTATTCAACAATATAGCATATGTCATTCTACATATATATTATATTGTTATCCATTGTTACTATATACTACATACTATTCGCCATATCTCCCAAAATTATTTACATATTTTAACGAAATAAGGCTCAAATTGAAGAGGAAAAACCTCCATTTTGTCCTGTTGCGATAAGGGTCTTTTTCCCTTGAAGAAACGTTAAAATTCCTCTTCTAACGTTTGTTTCTCTTTTTTAGTTTTTTCAAAATAAAACAGATTCGATTCCATTATATGTGGCTTTGACACACCATACTGTGGTTAGCGAATGATAAAAGAGGAATATGTTACTGTACCATTCAGAAGTACATACAGGGCATTCGTTAATATATGCACTTTCTTCACATTTTGAAAACCAATTTATACTTTCTGTACTACAAAGCTGAATTTTGCATCACCCTGTATATTTTTTCCAAATCTCAACCAAATATGCTAACTAAATGTTCTACACATCATCATGGGAAACTAATGCACAAATTACTACAAACTGCACTAAAAAATGAACGTAGTACCTGTTGCTTTAGAAGAAATAGTTAACCCTCTCACGGCTGATGAGACCACGTGACACTCGTTGTAACTGGAAAATGTATGGCTTCAACCACTAATTTCTTCAATTTTTTTTAAAAACTTTCCTATTTGGTATATATATGTTGTTAGGCAACTATTCAACAATATAGCATATGTCATTCTACATATATATTATATTGTTAATCATTGTTACTATATACTACATACTATTCGCCATATCTCCCAAAATTATTTACATATTTTGACGAAATAAAGCTAAAATTGAAGAGGAAACCCCTCCATTTTGTTCTGTTGCGATAAGGGTCCTTTGCCTTTGAAGAAACATTAAAATTCCTCTTATAACGTTTGTTTCTCTTTTTTAGTTTTTTCAAAATAAAACAGATTCGATTCCATTATATGTGGCTTTGACACACCATACTATGGTTAAGGAATGATAAAAGAGAAATATGTTACTGTGCCATTCAGAAGTACATACAGGGCATTCGTTAATATATGCACTTTCTTCACATTTTGAAAACCAATTTATGCTTTCTGTACTACAAAGCTGAATTTTGCATCACCCTGTATATTTTTTTTAAATCTCAACCAAATATGCTAACTAAATGTTCTACACATCATCAGCGGAAAATAAATGCACAAATTACTACAAACTGCACAAAAAAATGAACGTAGTACCTGTTGCTTTAGAAGAAATAGTTAACCCTCTCACGGCTGATGAGACCACGTGACACTCGTTGTAACTGGAAAATGTATGGCTTCAACCACTAATTTCTTCAATTTTTTTTAAAAACTTTCCTATTTGGTATATATATGTTGTTAGGCAACTATTCAACAATATAGCATATGTCATTCTACATATATATTATATTGTTAATCATTGTTACTATATACTACATACTATTCGCCATATCTCCCAAAATTATTTACATATTTTGACGAAATAAAGCTAAAATTGAAGAGGAAACCCCTCCATTTTGTTCTGTTGCGATAAGGGTCCTTTGCCCTTGAAGAAACGTTAAAATTCCTCTTATAACGTTTGTTTCTGTTTTTTAGTTTTTTCAAAATAAAACAGATTCGATTCCATTATATGTGGCTTTGACACACCATACTGTAATTAACGAATGATAAAAGAGGAATATGTTACTGTACCATTCAGAAGTACATACAGGGCATTCGTTAATATATGCACTTTCTTCACATTTTGAAAACCAATTTATACTTTCTGTACTACAAAGTTGAATTTTGCATCACCCTGTATATTTTTTCCAAATCTCAACCAAATATGCTAACTAAATGTTCTACACATCATCGTGGGAAAATAAATGCACAAATTACTACAAATTGCACTAAAAAATGAACGTAGTACCTGTTTCTTTAGAAGAAATAGTTAACCCTCTCACGGCTGATGAGACCACGTGACACTCGTTGTAACTGGAAAATATATGGCTTCAACCACTAATTTCTTCAATTTTTTTAAAAAACTCTCCTATTTGGTATATATATGTTGTTAGGCAACTATTCAACAATATAGCATATGTCATTCTACATATATATTATATTGTTATCCATTGTTACTATATACTACATACTATTCGTCATATCTCCCAAAATTATTTACATATTTTAACGAAATAAGGCTCAAATAGAAGAGGAAAAACCTCCATTTTGTCCTGTTGCGATAAGGGTCTTTTTCCCTTGAGGAAACGTTAAAATTCCTCTTCTAACGTTTGCTTCTCTTTTTTAGTTTTTTCAAAATAAAACAGATTCGATTCCATTATATGTGGCTTTGACACACCATACTGTGGTTAGCGAATGATAAAAGAGGAATATGTTACTGTACCATTCAGAAGTACATACAGGGCATTCGTTAATATATGCACTTTCTTCACATTTTGAAAACCAATTTATACTTTCTGTACTACAAAGCTGAATTTTGCATCACCCTGTATATTTTTTCCAAATCTCAACCAAATATGCTAACTAAATGTTCTACACATCATCATGGGAAACTAATGCACAAATTACTACAAACTGCACTAAAAAATGAACGTAGTACCTGTTGCTTTAGAAGAAATAGTTAACCCTCTCACGGCTGATGAGACCACGTGACACTCGTTGTAACTGGAAAATGTATGGCTTCAACCACTAATTTCTTCAATTTTTTTTAAAAACTTTCCTATTTGGTATATATATGTTGTTAGGCAACTATTCAACAATATAGCATATGTCATTCTACATATATATTATATTGTTAATCATTGTTACTATATACTACATACTATTCGCCATATCTCCCAAAATTATTTACATATTTTGACGAAATAAAGCTCAAATTGAAGAGGAAACCCCTCCATTTTGTTCTGTTGCGATAAGGGTCCTTTGCCCTTGAAGAAACATTAAAATTCCTCTTATAACGTTTGTTTCTCTTTTTTAGTTTTTTCAAAATAAAACAGATTCGATTCCATTATATGTGGCTTTGACACACCATACTATGGTTAAGGAATGATAAAAGAGAAATATGTTACTGTGCCATTCAGAAGTACATACAGGGCATTCGTTAATATATACACTTTCTTCACATTTTGAAAACCAATTTATGCTTTCTGTACTACAAAGCTGAATTTTGCATCACCCTGTATATTTTTTTTAAATCTCAACCAAATATGCTAACTAAATGTTCTACACATCATCAGCGGAAAATAAATGCACAAATTACTACAAACTGCACAAAAAAATGAACGTAGTACCTGTTGCTTTAGAAGAAATAGTTAACCCTCTCACGGCTGATGAGACCACGTGACACTCGTTGTAACTGGAAAATGTATGGTTTCAACCACTAATTTCTTCAATTTTTTTTAAAAACTTTCCTATTTGGTATATATATGTTGTTAGGCAACTATTCAACAATATAGCATATGTCATTCTACATATATATTATATTGTTATCCATTGTTACTATATACTACATACTATTCGCCATATCTCCCAAAATTATTTACATATTTTGACGAAATAAAGCGAAAATTGAAGAGCAAACCCCTCCATTTTGTCCTGTTGCGAAAAGGGTCCTTTGCCCTTGAAGAAACGTTAAAATTCCTCTTATAACGTTTGTTTCTGTTTTTTAGTTTTTTCAAAATAAAACAGATTCGATTCCATTATATGTGGCTTTGACACACCATACTGTAATTAACGAATGATAAAAGAGGAATATGTTACTGTACCATTCAGAAGTACATACAGGGCATTCGTTAATATATGCACTTTCTTCACATTTTGAAAACCAATTTATACTTTCTGTACTACAAAGTTGAATTTTGCATCACCCTGTATATTTTTTCCAAATCTCAACCAAATATGCTAACTAAATGTTCTACACATCATCGTGGGAAAATAAATGCACAAATTACTACAAATTGCACTAAAAAATGAACGTAGTACCTGTTTCTTTAGAAGAAATAGTTAACCCTCTCACGGCTGATGAGACCACGTGACACTCGTTGTAACTGGAAAATATATGGCTTCAACCACTAATTTCTTCAATTTTTTTAAAAAAAACTCTCCTATTTGGTATATATATGTTGTTAGGCAACTATTCAACAATATAGCATATGTCATTCTACATATATATTATATTGTTATCCATTGTTACTATATACTACATACTATTCGTCATATCTCCCAAAATTATTTACATATTTTAACGAAATAAGGTTCAAATTGAAGAGGAAAAACCTCCATTTTGTCCTGTTGCGATAAGGGTCTTTTTCCCTTGAAGAAACGTTAAAATTCCTCTTCTAACGTTTGCTTCTCTTTTTTAGTTTTTTCAAAATAAAACAGATTCGATTCCATTATATGTGTTTCGACACACCTTACTGTGGTTAACGAATGATAAAAGAGGAATATGTTACTGTACCATTCAGAAGTACATACAGGGCATTCGTTAATATATGCACTTTCTTCACATTTTGAAAACCAATTTATACTTTCTGTACTACAAAGTTGAATTTTGCATCACCCTGTATATTTTTTCCAAATCTCAACCAAATATGCTAACTAAATGTTCTACACATCATCGTGGGAAAATAAATGCACAAATTACTACAAATTGCACTAAAAAATGAACGTAGTACCTGTTTCTTTAGAAGAAATAGTTAACCCTCTCACGGCTGATGAGACCACGTGACACTCGTTGTAACTGGAAAATATATGGCTTCAACCACTAATTTCTTCAATTTTTTTTTAAAAACTCTCCTATTTGGTATATATATGTTGTTAGGCAACTATTCAACAATATAGCATATGTCATTCTACATATATATTATATTGTTATCCATTGTTACTATATACTACATACTATTCGCCATATCTCCCAAAATTATTTACATATTTTAACGAAATAAGGCTCAAATTGAAGAGGAAAAACCTCCATTTTGTCCTGTTGCGATAAGGGTCTTTTTCCCTTGAAGAAACGTTAAAATTCCTCTTCTAACGTTTGTTTCTCTTTTTTAGTTTTTTCAAAATAAAACAGATTCGATTCCATTATATGTGGCTTTGACACACCATACTGTGGTTAGCGAATGATAAAAGAGGAATATGTTACTGTACCATTCAGAAGTACATACAGGGCATTCGTTAATATATGCACTTTCTTCACATTTTGAAAACCAATTTATACTTTCTGTACTACAAAGCTGAATTTTGCATCACCCTGTATATTTTTTCCAAATCTCAACCAAATATGCTAACTAAATGTTCTACACATCATCATGGGAAACTAATGCACAAATTACTACAAACTGCACTAAAAAATGAACGTAGTACCTGTTGCTTTAGAAGAAATAGTTAACCCTCTCACGGCTGATGAGACCACGTGACACTCGTTGTAACTGGAAAATGTATGGCTTCAACCACTAATTTCTTCAATTTTTTTTAAAAACTTTCCTATTTGGTATATATATGTTGTTAGGCAACTATTCAACAATATAGCATATGTCATTCTACATATATATTATATTGTTAATCATTGTTACTATATACTACATACTATTCGCCATATCTCCCAAAATTATTTACATATTTTGACGAAATAAAGCTAAAATTGAAGAGGAAACCCCTCCATTTTGTTCTGTTGCGATAAGGGTCCTTTGCCTTTGAAGAAACATTAAAATTCCTCTTATAACGTTTGTTTCTCTTTTTTAGTTTTTTCAAAATAAAACAGATTCGATTCCATTATATGTGGCTTTGACACACCATACTGTGGTTAACGAATGATAAAAGAGGAATATGTTACTGTGCCATTCAGAAGTACATACAGGGCATTCGTTAATATATGCACTTTCTTCACATTTTGAAAACCAATTTATACTTTCTGTACTACAAAGCTGATTTTTGCATCACCCTGTATATTTTTTTTAAATCTCAACCAAATATGCTAACTAAATGTTCTACACATCATCAGCGGAAAATAAATGCACAAATTACTACAAACTGCACAAAAAAATGAACGTAGTACCTGTTGCTTTAGAAGAAATAGTTAACCCTCTCACGTCTGATGAGACCACGTGACACTCGTTGTAACTGGAAAATGTATGGCTTCAACCACTAATTTCTTCAATTTTTTTAAAAACTTTCCTATTTGGTATATATATGTTGTTAGGCAACTATTCAACAATATAGAATATGTCATTCTACATATATATTATATTGTTATCCATTGTTACTATATACTGCATACTATTCGCCATATCTCCCAAAATTATTTACATATTTTAAAGAAATAAACCTAAAATTGAAGAGCAAACCCCTCCATTTTGTCCTGTTGCGAAAAGGGTCCTTTGCCCTTGAAGAAACGTTAAAATTCCTCTTATAACCTTTGTTTCTGTTTTTTAGTTTTTTCAAAATAAAACAGATTCGATTCCATTATATGTGGCTTTGACACACCTTACTGTGGTTAACGAATGATAAAAGAGGAATATGTTACTGTACCATTCAGAAGTACATACAGGGCATTCGTTAATATATGCACTTTCTTCACATTTTGAAAACCAATTTATACTTTCTGTACTACAAAGTTGAATTTTGCATCACCCTGTATATTTTTTCCAAATCTCAACCAAATATGCTAACTAAATGTTCTACACATCATCGTGGGAAAATAAATGCACAAATTACTACAAATTGCACTAAAAAATGAACGTAGTACCTGTTTCTTTAGAAGAAATAGTTAACCCTCTCACGGCTGATGAGACCACGTGACACTCGTTGTAACTGGAAAATATATGGCTTCAACCACTAATTTCTTCAATTTTTTTTTAAAAACTCTCCTATTTGGTATATATATGTTGTTAGGCAACTATTCAACAATATAGCATATGTCATTCTACATATATATTATATTGTTATCCATTGTTACTATATACTACATACTATTCGCCATATCTCCCAAAATTATTTACATATTTTAACGAAATAAGGCTCAAATTGAAGAGGAAAAACCTCCATTTTGTCCTGTTGCGATAAGGGTCTTTTTCCCTTGAAGAAACGTTAAAATTCCTCTTCTAACGTTTGTTTCTCTTTTTTAGTTTTTTCAAAATAAAACAGATTCGATTCCATTATATGTGGCTTTGACACACCATACTGTGGTTAGCGAATGATAAAAGAGGAATATGTTACTGTACCATTCAGAAGTACATACAGGGCATTCGTTAATATATGCACTTTCTTCACATTTTGAAAACCAATTTATACTTTCTGTACTACAAAGCTGAATTTTGCATCACCCTGTATATTTTTTCCAAATCTCAACCAAATATGCTAACTAAATGTTCTACACATCATCATGGGAAACTAATGCACAAATTACTACAAACTGCACTAAAAAATGAACGTAGTACCTGTTGCTTTAGAAGAAATAGTTAACCCTCTCACGGCTGATGAGACCACGTGACACTCGTTGTAACTGGAAAATGTATGGCTTCAACCACTAATTTCTTCAATTTTTTTTAAAAACTTTCCTATTTGGTATATATATGTTGTTAGGCAACTATTCAACAATATAGCATATGTCATTCTACATATATATTATATTGTTAATCATTGTTACTATATACTACATACTATTCGCCATATCTCCCAAAATTATTTACATATTTTGACGAAATAAAGCTAAAATTGAAGAGGAAACCCCTCCATTTTGTTCTGTTGCGATAAGGGTCCTTTGCCTTTGAAGAAACATTAAAATTCCTCTTATAACGTTTGTTTCTCTTTTTTAGTTTTTTCAAAATAAAACAGATTCGATTCCATTATATGTGGCTTTGACACACCATACTATGGTTAAGGAATGATAAAAGAGAAATATGTTACTGTGCCATTCAGAAGTACATACAGGGCATTCGTTAATATATGCACTTTCTTCACATTTTGAAAACCAATTTATGCTTTCTGTACTACAAAGCTGAATTTTGCATCACCCTGTATATTTTTTTTAAATCTCAACCAAATATGCTAACTAAATGTTCTACACATCATCAGCGGAAAATAAATGCACAAATTACTACAAACTGCACAAAAAAATGAACGTAGTACCTGTTGCTTTAGAAGAAATAGTTAACCCTCTCACGGCTGATGAGACCACGTGACACTCGTTGTAACTGGAAAATGTATGGCTTCAACCACTAATTTCTTCAATTTTTAAAAAAAACTTTCCTATTTGGTATATATATGTTGTTAGGCAACTATTCAACAATATAGCATATGTCATTCTACATATATATTATATTGTTATCCATTGTTACTATATACTACATACTATTCGCCATATCTCCCAAAATTATTTACATATTTTGACGAAATAAAGCGAAAATTGAAGAGCAAACCCCTCCATTTTGTCCAGTTGCGAAAAGGGTCCTTTGCCCTTGAAGAAACGTTAAAATTCCTCTTATAACGTTTGTTTCTGTTTTTTAGTTTTTTCAAAATAAAACAGATTCGATTCCATTATATGTGGCTTTGACACACCATACTGTAATTAACGAATGATAAAAGAGGAATATGTTACTGTACCATTCAGAAGTACATACAGGGCATTCGTTAATATATGCACTTTCTTCACATTTTGAAAACCAATTTATACTTTCTGTACTACAAAGTTGAATTTTGCATCACCCTGTATATTTTTTCCAAATCTCAACCAAATATGCTAACTAAATGTTCTACACATCATCGTGGGAAAATAAATGCACAAATTACTACAAATTGCACTAAAAAATGAACGTAGTACCTGTTTCTTTAGAAGAAATAGTTAACCCTCTCACGGCTGATGAGACCACGTGACACTCGTTGTAACTGGAAAATATATGGCTTCAACCACTAATTTCTTCAATTTTTTTAAAAAACTCTCCTATTTGGTATATATATGTTGTTAGGCAACTATTCAACAATATAGCATATGTCATTCTACATATATATTATATTGTTATCCATTGTTACTATATACTACATACTATTCGTCATATCTCCCAAAATTATTTACATATTTTAACGAAATAAGGCTCAAATAGAAGAGGAAAAACCTCCATTTTGTCCTGTTGCGATAAGGGTCTTTTTCCCTTGAGGAAACGTTAAAATTCCTCTTCTAACGTTTGCTTCTCTTTTTTAGTTTTTTCAAAATAAAACAGATTCGATTCCATTATATGTGGCTTTGACACACCATACTGTGGTTAGCGAATGATAAAAGAGGAATATGTTACTGTACCATTCAGAAGTACATACAGGGCATTCGTTAATATATGCACTTTCTTCACATTTTGAAAACCAATTTATACTTTCTGTACTACAAAGCTGAATTTTGCATCACCCTGTATATTTTTTCCAAATCTCAACCAAATATGCTAACTAAATGTTCTACACATCATCATGGGAAACTAATGCACAAATTACTACAAACTGCACTAAAAAATGAACGTAGTACCTGTTGCTTTAGAAGAAATAGTTAACCCTCTCACGGCTGATGAGACCACGTGACACTCGTTGTAACTGGAAAATGTATGGCTTCAACCACTAATTTCTTCAATTTTTTTTAAAAACTTTCCTATTTGGTATATATATGTTGTTAGGCAACTATTCAACAATATAGCATATGTCATTCTACATATATATTATATTGTTAATCATTGTTACTATATACTACATACTATTCGCCATATCTCCCAAAATTATTTACATATTTTGACGAAATAAAGCTAAATTTGAAGAGGAAACCCCTCCATTTTGTTCTGTTGCGATAAGGGTCCTTTGCCCTTGAAGAAACGTTAAAATTCCTCTTCTAACGTTTGCTTCTCTTTTTTAGTTTTTTCAAAATAAAACAGATTCGATTCCATTATATGTGTTTCGACACACCTTACTGTGGTTAACGAATGATAAAAGAGGAATATGTTACTGTACCATTCAGAAGTACATACAGGGCATTCGTTAATATATGCACTTTCTTCACATTTTGAAAACCAATTTATACTTTCTGTACTACAAAGCTGAATTTTGCATCACCCTGTATATTTTTTCCAAATCTCAACCAAATATGCTAACTAAATGTTCTACACATCATCATGGGAAACTAATGCACAAATTACTACAAACTGCACTAAAAAATGAACGTAGTACCTGTTGCTTTAGAAGAAATAGTTAACCCTCTCACGGCTGATGAGACCACGTGACACTCGTTGTAACTGGAAAATGTATGGCTTCAACCACTAATTTCTTCAATTTTTTTTAAAAACTTTCCTATTTGGTATATATATGTTGTTAGGCAACTATTCAACAATATAGCATATGTCATTCTACATATATATTATATTGTTAATCATTGTTACTATATACTACATACTATTCGCCATATCTCCCAAAATTATTTACATATTTTGACGAAATAAAGCTAAAATTGAAGAGGAAACCCCTCCATTTTGTTCTGTTGCGATAAGGGTCCTTTGCCCTTGAAGAAACATTAAAATTCCTCTTATAACGTTTGTTTCTCTTTTTTAGTTTTTTCAAAATAAAACAGATTCGATTCCATTATATGTGGCTTTGACACACCATACTATGGTTAAGGAATGATAAAAGAGAAATATGTTACTGTGCCATTCAGAAGTACATACAGGGCATTCGTTAATATATACACTTTCTTCACATTTTGAAAACCAATTTATGCTTTCTGTACTACAAAGCTGAATTTTGCATCACCCTGTATATTTTTTTTAAATCTCAACCAAATATGCTAACTAAATGTTCTACACATCATCAGCGGAAAATAAATGCACAAATTACTACAAACTGCACAAAAAAATGAACGTAGTACCTGTTGCTTTAGAAGAAATAGTTAACCCTCTCACGGCTGATGAGACCACGTGACACTCGTTGTAACTGGAAAATGTATGGTTTCAACCACTAATTTCTTCAATTTTTTTTAAAAACTTTCCTATTTGGTATATATATGTTGTTAGGCAACTATTCAACAATATAGCATATGTCATTCTACATATATATTATATTGTTATCCATTGTTACTATATACTACATACTATTCGCCATATCTCCCAAAATTATTTACATATTTTGACGAAATAAAGCGAAAATTGAAGAGCAAACCCCTCCATTTTGTCCTGTTGCGAAAAGGGTCCTTTGCCCTTGAAGAAACGTTAAAATTCCTCTTATAACGTTTGTTTCTGTTTTTTAGTTTTTTCAAAATAAAACAGATTCGATTCCATTATATGTGGCTTTGACACACCATACTGTAATTAACGAATGATAAAAGAGGAATATGTTACTGTACCATTCAGAAGTACATACAGGGCATTCGTTAATATATGCACTTTCTTCACATTTTGAAAACCAATTTATACTTTCTGTACTACAAAGTTGAATTTTGCATCACCCTGTATATTTTTTCCAAATCTCAACCAAATATGCTAACTAAATGTTCTACACATCATCGTGGGAAAATAAATGCACAAATTACTACAAATTGCACTAAAAAATGAACGTAGTACCTGTTTCTTTAGAAGAAATAGTTAACCCTCTCACGGCTGATGAGACCACGTGACACTCGTTGTAACTGGAAAATATATGGCTTCAACCACTAATTTCTTCAATTTTTTTAAAAAACTCTCCTATTTGGTATATATATGTTGTTAGGCAACTATTCAACAATATAGCATATGTCATTCTACATATATATTATATTGTTATCCATTGTTACTATATACTACATACTATTCGTCATATCTCCCAAAATTATTTACATATTTTAACGAAATAAGGCTCAAATAGAAGAGGAAAAACCTCCATTTTGTCCTGTTGCGATAAGGGTCTTTTTCCCTTGAGGAAACGTTAAAATTCCTTTTCTAACGTTTGCTTCTCTTTTTTAGTTTTTTCAAAATAAAACAGATTCGATTCCATTATATGTGGCTTTGACACACCATACTGTGGTTAGCGAATGATAAAAGAGGAATATGTTACTGTACCATTCAGAAGTACATACAGGGCATTCGTTAATATATGCACTTTCTTCACATTTTGAAAACCAATTTATACTTTCTGTACTACAAAGCTGAATTTTGCATCACCCTGTATATTTTTTCCAAATCTCAACCAAATATGCTAACTAAATGTTCTACACATCATCATGGGAAACTAATGCACAAATTACTACAAACTGCACTAAAAAATGAACGTAGTACCTGTTGCTTTAGAAGAAATAGTTAACCCTCTCACGGCTGATGAGACCACGTGACACTCGTTGTAACTGGAAAATGTATGGCTTCAACCACTAATTTCTTCAATTTTTTTTAAAAACTTTCCTATTTGGTATATATATGTTGTTAGGCAACTATTCAACAATATAGCATATGTCATTCTACATATATATTATATTGTTAATCATTGTTACTATATACTACATACTATTCGCCATATCTCCCAAAATTATTTACATATTTTGACGAAATAAAGCTAAAATTGAAGAGGAAACCCCTCCATTTTGTTCTGTTGCGATAAGGGTCCTTTGCCTTTGAAGAAACATTAAAATTCCTCTTATAACGTTTGTTTCTCTTTTTTAGTTTTTTCAAAATAAAACAGATTCGATTCCATTATATGTGGCTTTGACACACCATACTATGGTTAAGGAATGATAAAAGAGAAATATGTTACTGTGCCATTCAGAAGTACATACAGGGCATTCGTTAATATATGCACTTTCTTCACATTTTGAAAACCAATTTATGCTTTCTGTACTACAAAGCTGAATTTTGCATCACCCTGTATATTTTTTTAAATCTCAACCAAATATGCTAACTAAATGTTCTACACATCATCAGCGGAAATAAATGCACAAATTACTACAAACTGCACAAAAAAATGAACGTAGTACCTGTTGCTTTAGAAGAAATAGTTAACCCTCTCACGGCTGATGAGACCACGTGACACTCGTTGTAACTGGAAAATGTATGGCTTCAACCACTAATTTCTTCAATTTTTAAAAAAAACTTTCCTATTTGGTATATATATGTTGTTAGGCAACTATTCAACAATATAGCATATGTCATTCTACATATATATTGTTATCCATTGTTACTATATACTACATACTATTCGTCATATCTCCCAAAATTATTTACATATTTTAACGAAATAAGGTTCAAATTGAAGAGGAAAAACCTCCATTTTGTCCTGTTGCGATAAGGGTCTTTTTCCCTTGAAGAAACGTTAAAATTCCTCTTCTAACGTTTGTTTCTCTTTTTTAGTTTTTTCAAAATAAAACAGATTCGATTCCATTATATGTGGCTTTGACACACCATACTGTGGTTAGCGAATGATAAAAGAGGAATATGTTACTGTACCATTCAGAAGTACATACAGGGCATTCGTTAATATATGCACTTTCTTCACATTTTGAAAACCAATTTATACTTTCTGTACTACAAAGCTGAATTTTGCATCACCCTGTATATTTTTTCCAAATCTCAACCAAATATGCTAACTAAATGTTCTACACATCATCATGGGAAACTAATGCACAAATTACTACAAACTGCACTAAAAAATGAACGTAGTACCTGTTGCTTTAGAAGAAATAGTTAACCCTCTCACGGCTGATGAGACCACGTGACACTCGTTGTAACTGGAAAATGTATGGCTTCAACCACTAATTTCTTCAATTTTTTTTAAAAACTTTCCTATTTGGTATATATATGTTGTTAGGCAACTATTCAACAATATAGCATATGTCATTCTACATATATATTATATTGTTAATCATTGTTACTATATACTACATACTATTCGCCATATCTCCCAAAATTATTTACATATTTTGACGAAATAAAGCTAAAATTGAAGAGGAAACCCCTCCATTTTGTTCTGTTGCGATAAGGGTCCTTTGCCTTTGAAGAAACATTAAAATTCCTCTTATAACGTTTGTTTCTCTTTTTTAGTTTTTTCAAAATAAAACAGATTCGATTCCATTATATGTGGCTTTGACACACCATACTATGGTTAAGGAATGATAAAAGAGAAATATGTTACTGTGCCATTCAGAAGTACATACAGGGCATTCGTTAATATATGCACTTTCTTCACATTTTGAAAACCAATTTATGCTTTCTGTACTACAAAGCTGAATTTTGCATCACCCTGTATATTTTTTTTAAATCTCAACCAAATATGCTAACTAAATGTTCTACACATCATCAGCGGAAAATAAATGCACAAATTACTACAAACTGCACAAAAAAATGAACGTAGTACCTGTTGCTTTAGAAGAAATAGTTAACCCTCTCACGGCTGATGAGACCACGTGACACTCGTTGTAACTGGAAAATGTATGGCTTCAACCACTAATTTCTTCAATTTTTAAAAAAAACTTTCCTATTTGGTATATATATGTTGTTAGGCAACTATTCAACAATATAGCATATGTCATTCTACATATATATTATATTGTTATCCATTGTTACTATATACTACATACTATTCGCCATATCTCCCAAAATTATTTACATATTTTGACGAAATAAAGCGAAAATTGAAGAGCAAACCCCTCCATTTTGTCCTGTTGCGAAAAGGGTCCTTTGCCCTTGAAGAAACGTTAAAATTCCTCTTATAACGTTTGTTTCTGTTTTTTAGTTTTTTCAAAATAAAACAGATTCGATTCCATTATATGTGGCTTTGACACACCATACTGTAATTAACGAATGATAAAAGAGGAATATGTTACTGTACCATTCAGAAGTACATACAGGGCATTCGTTAATATATGCACTTTCTTCACATTTTGAAAACCAATTTATACTTTCTGTACTACAAAGTTGAATTTTGCATCACCCTGTATATTTTTTCCAAATCTCAACCAAATATGCTAACTAAATGTTCTACACATCATCGTGGGAAAATAAATGCACAAATTACTACAAATTGCACTAAAAAATGAACGTAGTACCTGTTTCTTTAGAAGAAATAGTTAACCCTCTCACGGCTGATGAGACCACGTGACACTCGTTGTAACTGGAAAATATATGGCTTCAACCACTAATTTCTTCAATTTTTTTAAAAAACTCTCCTATTTGGTATATATATGTTGTTAGGCAACTATTCAACAATATAGCATATGTCATTCTACATATATATTATATTGTTATCCATTGTTACTATATACTACATACTATTCGTCATATCTCCCAAAATTATTTACATATTTTAACGAAATAAGGCTCAAATAGAAGAGGAAAAACCTCCATTTTGTCCTGTTGCGATAAGGGTCTTTTTCCCTTGAGGAAACGTTAAAATTCCTCTTCTAACGTTTGCTTCTCTTTTTTAGTTTTTTCAAAATAAAACAGATTCGATTCCATTATATGTGGCTTTGACACACCATACTGTGGTTAGCGAATGATAAAAGAGGAATATGTTACTGTACCATTCAGAAGTACATACAGGGCATTCGTTAATATATGCACTTTCTTCACATTTTGAAAACCAATTTATACTTTCTGTACTACAAAGCTGAATTTTGCATCACCCTGTATATTTTTTCCAAATCTCAACCAAATATGCTAACTAAATGTTCTACACATCATCATGGGAAACTAATGCACAAATTACTACAAACTGCACTAAAAAATGAACGTAGTACCTGTTGCTTTAGAAGAAATAGTTAACCCTCTCACGGCTGATGAGACCACGTGACACTCGTTGTAACTGGAAAATGTATGGCTTCAACCACTAATTTCTTCAATTTTTTTTAAAAACTTTCCTATTTGGTATATATATGTTGTTAGGCAACTATTCAACAATATAGCATATGTCATTCTACATATATATTATATTGTTAATCATTGTTACTATATACTACATACTATTCGCCATATCTCCCAAAATTATTTACATATTTTGACGAAATAAAGCTAAAATTGAAGAGGAAACCCCTCCATTTTGTTCTGTTGCGATAAGGGTCCTTTGCCCTTGAAGAAACGTTAAAATTCCTCTTCTAACGTTTGCTTCTCTTTTTTAGTTTTTTCAAAATAAAACAGATTCGATTCCATTATATGTGTTTCGACACACCTTACTGTGGTTAACGAATGATAAAAGAGGAATATGTTACTGTACCATTCAGAAGTACATACAGGGCATTCGTTAATATATGCACTTTCTTCACATTTTGAAAACCAATTTATACTTTCTGTACTACAAAGCTGAATTTTGCATCACCCTGTATATTTTTTCCAAATCTCAACCAAATATGCTAACTAAATGTTCTACACATCATCGTGGAAAAATAAATGCACAAATTACTACAAATTGCACTAAAAAATGAACGTAGTACCTGTTTCTTTAGAAGAAATAGTTAACCCTCTCACGGCTGATGAGACCACGTGACACTCGTTGTAACTGGAAAATATATGGCTTCAACCACTAATTTCTTCAATTTTTTTTTAAAAACTCTCCTATTTGGTATATATATGTTGTTAGGCAACTATTCAACAATATAGCATATGTCATTCTACATATATATTATATTGTTATCCATTGTTACTATATACT
>NW_027657410.1:0-29323 GCF_964235325.1 Thermobia domestica | reverse complement strand
GTACACGCCTTTGGCGTGGCAGACTTGGTTTCGATTTCCAATGGGAGTTCATCACGTGATTCAGATCCGACGTTAAACTTTAGGTCAACGTCTCATATAGCCTCGCTACGGAAAGGGACGTGGAACTGTAAATGCAACCAATAAATATTAATAAAAAAATAACATAACAATATTTAGAACTTAATTATGAACATTACATTGCCGTTACAAGGGTAATGATCAGTTGCGGATTTAGAAGGATTTAGAAGGTAAAAACTCGGGGAGGGGAGAGTAGTCAGAAACCAGACTATGATAGGTATATCATGAGTTTACTATAAACTTTCAAAAACATATAAATAATAGCTTAAATTATTTTTGTCGTTCAAAAATCTGAAGAGACTACTGCCCCCCCCCCCCCGGCCCTGAGCTAGATCAGCCATTGGAAAAGATATCTGTAATAGGTAGATATCTTGGATATCTGTGAATTCACTAGGACCTACAAATGAAGGACCTCTGGATCATTGAAACAATATTGTCCTGGTTTGGATATTCAGAATGTGACAAGGTAACCGGCAGCACTATACGAGATCCAAACTGGCAAGACGATACCGAGTGGACATATGGAAATCAGAAGCAAAACGCGAAGATTTCAGGAACGAAGTAAAATTACTCTTTAATAATGATTCTTCTTTCATTTAAACGCATATAGACCCTATTTGTTTATTTCTTTTTTGGGGGTTTATAGCCTTTCAAATTGTATATTGGGATTAAATTATTAGACAATTTTATTCCTACTATTTCTCTAATCAGTTACTAACACATCATTCGTAACGCGAAAGGCGACAGACGAAACGAGAAGTTTCAAATAATAAAAATGTGTATTTATTTTTAAGAGCTACAATCTGAATTTCAGGTAAAGTATTGTTCATTCCTTTTATAGAATGCTCCATTTCAAAGGGGTTTTCATTGTCCGAAACGGACGCTTTCGGCGTTTTCTTCATCTCCTCCACGTCCAAAAGACGGTTTCCCTGCAGCATTTTCAACGAACGCAAAAAGTTAGTTACTGAATTTTCTGTCTGCGTGTTAGTTACTGAATTTTCTGTTATTTGCGATTTTTTCAATTTTAAACCCTCCATTCAATAGAACATCAAAAACTACCTGAAAGAAGTGATGGAATTTTTCGCGTCACTCTTACCATTCTTCAGATATTGGCCAAAAAAGTTTCGATTTTGCGAGATCGAAGCAGCCATATCTCGGGAACTGTAAGTCATAGAGAGATCATACTGGTGTTGATCAATATCTAAGAGGATGGTGAACATTTTGGTACCAAATAGTAAGCGATGGCTACTGGCCAACTGGCCACCGTTCCTCAGATATTAACCAAAAAAGTTCGAATTTCGGGAGATTTAAGGATCCATATCTCGGAACCGTAAGTCATAGAGAAATGATATTTGGCGAATTTTTCAGTTTTAAACCCTCCATTTTGAGCATGTGACCAGTACCATGCCCTGGGGAGGGTGAGCGGGGCGACGAAGTAAGGGGACGCAAAATTCTGGAGAAAAAGAAAAAGAAGATAGGAAAAATTACTTGGAATATATGTATGGGGCCATCGTATACTCTCGCCTCTGGTGCTGATTTTCTACAGCACGGCACTGCATGCGACTTCAAAAACCACCTGGTAGAACTTTTAACACACAGTTAATTCTTCTTAATTCTTCTAATTAATTTTTTAAATGTTCGTTCAGGCAATGCTCGTGCAGCTGGTTTTCTTCTAAGTTTCCAGTGGTGACAAAAGAGAAAAATGTACAGTGATGACGAATTTTAGATTTTAACCGGATCCACGGGTCGGAATTTTTAGCCGGAGCCCGGCCCGGCCCGTAATTTTACAATGTGAGGCCCGACCCGATTCCAAAATGTGTTTTAGCTTTAGGTCCGAGCCCCGCCCAGCTCGAATGATAATCAAATGAGCCCGAATTACAGAAACTTAATAATTAACGCAAACTTTTATTTGTATTTATAGCAATTAGAGGTTTAATTTTTGCAATTGTGCTTAAAAGTTCTCCAGAAAGAACGGTGTAATATATATCTTTGTACAGTATATTTACAAAGTGAGGCCAGAAATATCCCGAGAAATATGGTTGTATATTTAAAATTTTACGGTCCGAGCCCGGCCCGGGATCGAAGTTATATATGCTTTGTAGGACCGAACCCGGCACGAGCTCGTGCAGACCTTTAACCGATATACACCTTTCATGACCGCTACATATCGAAAAATAAATTTTTAATGTCATAGATGACGTACCGTTGAACATATCGGCACCAAAGTTTAAACTTTAGATTCTCATTATAAGATTGTTGTAAGGTACATGTTATAAGATTCTCAAGGAGGCTTGTGGTTGAATTTTCTTCCTACTCCCGAAACGAAGAGTACTTTACCAAATCAGCCTTAACGGTTTTATGTATATAACATCCATCAACACTTCATTAGCCACCTTATACGGTGGTATAATTTATCTCCCTTGAAATACTGTATTCAGAAGTTGTAATTTAATCTTACGGGTGATTCTTTCTGCTCGATTTTCTCAAAAACGACTCACGGTATTTTGTTCATATTTCATAAATAAAATAGCTCATTAATAACCGTACACTGAAAAAAGGTTTTGTCAGATTGACCAAAAAATAGGTGCTGGTTACCAAATCGTTTGGTCAATATAGCGCCAACCAAACGTTTGGTCACCAGCACGAAATCATTTGGTTACGATTTCTTTGGTTGCAGGAACCTAGTATTTGGTTATCATTACCAAATATCCATTTGGTAATTTTGACCAAATAATGACCAAATAAGTAGGATTTGGTTGGGAATACCAAAAATTTGGTTAAAGTTATCCAGGTTTGGTGCTTGGAACGAAATAATTTGGTTGTAAATACTAAACCTGCATTTAGTAAATTTGACCAAAACATTTGGTAGCAACTACCAAATACTGTCGGTACAGGTACTAAACTACATTAAAAATACAAATTTCATTCTATTAATGCTGTGAAAATGGGTCAACACTTCCTTAAACTTGAGCTAACCCGTTCCTACATCTACCCTACTGATCCCTATCTTACTCTACTGTGTCCTACCCTACTCTACTACAATCTTTTAAAGTGGTCGTACATATCGATGCGCAGCTGGAGCGTGTAGTGTAAATTTTACCCAAGGCGCATTTGTTATGCCAAATTTGCAGTCAATAAAGTAGCCAATATGCGTTAACTAACAGTAAAGTAATACGAACGAAAAAGTAAACTTACCTCGAAACACGTTGACTAGCAGCGGAAAGTTCCAAGTTCTTAATGTATTGCTAACGAGATCCGTTGTGTTGCTGTCAGGTGACAATTACTTATCACTTCACATCATTGAGACTTTGGTGTTGAAAGTTGGATAGTGTAGACAAAAGTCTGTTTCACACACGTCGTTTGAATTCCAAGCGGTGTAAACTTGTGATGGTTAGTTAAACGTCTTATTTTTGTTTCCGGTAGAAACACATGCTCAAACCGCGATTTACACTTTCATACTCGCCATGTTTACCCAGAAATCAAACGGATACACGTGACCTTATAACTAAACATTTTGGTCAGGGAAACCAAATCTTTACCACATCACTTAAGATTTGGTTCGCATAACAAAATTAATCAACCAAATGTTCTAACCAAAAACTATAGTGCTCATGACCAAGCCAATTTTGTATAAATGACCAAATTTTGGTTAAACTAACCAAATAATGTGACCAAATGACCTGACGAAACAAATTTAGTATTCCTGACCAAGTCCTTTTTTCAGTGTACGAAACGGGAGTCATTTGTCATGAATAAATCTACAAAGGATAGTTTAATCTTCGTGGGTAAGGTTCTTTTCGGACGAAGAATTAAAAAAAAAAAAAACAACAACACAGGTGATTTTGTTCATATTTCATAAGCGAATGTTTTATTAGAACTAAAATAGCGCGTAAATCACTTGTGAAAATATCCAAAAGAGGTTATCTCGTGTGGTTCGTGTTTCACCTTAAAACTGTAGGTCCACGTCTCATGCACCCTTGTTGTTGAAAGGAACGCTAAACTAACAATCAAATCAAATCAAAAGAAGTTAATTTACTCTTGGGGAAAGTTCCGTTTGGACACTTAAAAAAAATATCACAAACAAATGTTCCATTAATAAACTTACAGTACGGAATAGGTCATATCTCGTGAAAAAATCCATAAGAAGTTTAATTTTGAGAACTAGTTTCTTCGAGACCTAGTTTTCCGGAAACTCGGAATAATTAGGCTATGTTCATATTTCACAAATAAATGTTCCAATAAAATATACAGCATAATTAGTGTAAGAGATTCGAGCTAAAAAATTTAGTGTGATGGCCTGTAACATTTATTTCAACCGGAGGAGTGAAAACAAGTCCCTGAAAGCGAGATTGAAACATTATAGTGTTCTTTCAATTGACAACTGCATTTCATCAGCCGTGACAACGTGAGGTTCGAAATCTGTTGCAATGCGTTTTGTTTACAAAACCCGTTCGCTGGAATTCCAGAACATACCAGATTAATCAACAAATTCATAATCTGATCTCGTTAGATCTTCCGAGATCCGTTCACCGATGTTCGCTATAATAGCACTCGTTTGAGAATTCGAGGCTCGCTCTGATCGATGTTGGCCTACAAGAGACGATTCACTATTACTTAAACTTGTGTTTTCTGTGGGGTAACGTTCTTGTAAGCTGTTTCAAACATTACAGCTGTTTCTTATTAGCATTTGTCCGTAACATTTAGTTCTATTCTCAGTGGGAGATCATGTGGTTCGAGTCCTACTTTAAGCTGTAGATCCACATATCATATAACATCGTTACGGAACAGGATGCTAAGCCCCAACTCAACTAAATAACGTTTCCCCTAACAGGGAAAAATGAAGTGAAATCTTTTAAGTTTTATGTCCCACGGTTATGCCGGTTAGGCTAAAGGAGACGGTGATGATGAGAGATGAGTGAAATCGTGGAATGAAGAAAGTGGGAGGAAACGGGAGAACCCCGAGAAAACCCACGAGCACGGTATTTGTTCACCACAAAGTCCACACGGCGCGAGCTGGGATCGAACCAGGAACCCCAAGCACCGGAGGGGAACGCTCTACCAGTGAGCTACCGCGCCCCCTTTCCTAACAGGGAACAGAATTTATAAGCCCCATGTTGTTACAACTTTGCAACGATCACAAAAATTGGCGAAAATACGAGAAGCACTTAACAAACAAACAAACATTCTAACTAACTAACACGTGGCATCATTACTTCGAAATAGACGTTGGTCGATAGCAAAGTAAATGGAAAGTGATACAAGTATTGCCAACCCATTGTTCAATCGAGAATCGAATGGCCAATGTAAACGGTGAAGCAGGCGATTAGCCAATCAAAATGTCCGAAATAATTCCCAAATATCCTCTAAATGGTTGCTATGTTATTAGGCCTATCACCTATATTTTAAATCACGCTCAACCCTAGCCATAGGAGCTAAATACACGGTTCTGATTGGTTGAAGTTATCCGTTGTTCGCCACGTAGCATACATATAGCACAAATCAAACGCCAGCTGCTTGCTGTCAGCCCTCGTAGCCAAGCATGCTAGAGCAGGGGATAGTAATGAAAATCGCTTTTGGCGTGGGTTCAAAGAGTTTTTTTTATTTTTTATTTTTGTAACACTTTTATCATTAAAATAAGGTAAAAAATAATCTCCACTTTCCCTTGAACGTAATATATAATGCATAAAAAGGGATTTACTTACGTTATGAAACATAACTGAGAGAGGGGCAGAGAGTGAAGGAGGTTAGAAGCCCCGCAGGACTCGTTTTGTTTCTCCTTGACACCCGTGATAAACCACGTTACATTACAACCCACTCGGGTGGTGCAACTTTGATGTAAATCTAACCTCACCTGCACAAATCTTAATATTATAAAGGTCCTCAACATAAGCGATATCTTGTACACAGTCAAGGATAACGGATACTTGAAGTATTTTGCACAAGGTAGTATTTTTTTGATATATTTCTTTCTCAAATTTTTTGCGTTTGCTTGCCATGAGCTACATTTGTCTCAAGTATTTCTTTCGAGATAATGATATCTTTGTTCCTTAATTGAAGTAAAGTTGCACCAAATTTAACAATTTATCCTACTAAACATGAAAAACAAATCGTTCAAATTTTCTCTATGGCGTCTGAATGCCATATTGTGAACTAAAAACGGAACAATAGCTAATACCTCGTATAAAATATATTTCCAGCATTTTTCTGCTCAAATTTCGATTTCGGATAAGCAATTGGTAGTTGTTCCGATTTTTACTGTTTTCTCAAGATCAAACAACTTCGGCACATACTCTTTGTGATACTTGCTATTTCCATGAAACAAGATTTATTCGCACACATGCTTCCTTCAATCGAAGCAAAACCTTTGTCATCAGAGCTAAACAAATGACAAAAGGTACTGCAGTACACAGAATTTCTAAATTCGGAATTAATCAGCTTCTATCCTTTTTTTTTCGCCTTTAGTCAAAATTAGTGACAAAAACGCCATCCACCTTCTCTTATGATCATTTTCGTTTGGGATGAAGATCTTTAGCAATAATCGAGTTTCGCTCTATGTCATATCTGCAGGGGTCATCTCCCTGGATCATTTTACAAGTTTTACTATTTGGTGATATCATCATTGGCTGTTGATATCTCATGAACCGCACGTTAGATGGTGACCACGTCAGTCTGTATCCCTCTGCCGTGTGTCTATGTGGTCTTCCCAGGCTCTTCAACGATGACAGCATGGGCAGAATTGATGAATTTCTGCATTCGGATAATGTCCTAGTGACGACAATATCTTTTCATATGGACAACGGTAGTCACATCATTCCTGACAAGGGACCATTCCTTTTTTGACATTTCGATTTCTGAAAATGCTTGCTATCATCGGATGCAGCACCCAAAAAACCGAAGAAAAAAAACAACAAGTTTTTAGCGGCAGACCGAAAACAGGACCGGAGATAAAGGGGTCCAAATACAGGACCCAGAAAGTGCATATAAACATCATGTAATTTTGAAACGGGTGGAGGAATTAAGATCAAATTTGGGGTGTGAGTATCGAGTGTGAAGCTCTTCGGAATAGGTATATTGCGCATGATGTCGGTCATCTTAAAAGTTGCCATATTGGAGTTATCGAAAATAAAGAAACAGAAAGGAAATCAAATATGGATATCCCCTACAATCTTTATATTTCCAAATTACATTTTCTTCTGAATATACAGTACAGTATGTCTTTCCCCTCTGTGCATTCCCGTTAACTGCAATCGTGCACATGGTTGAAAATGAACACTGTTGTTAAAAATAATATATACCAGAGGTGACCACAATCGTCGGTGTATACGTAGAACACTAACGAGTGTTAGAACCAGTAAATTTAGCTGGAATGGGTCATAAATATACAAGGACTTGCATGGAACAGGAGTCGTGTTTTGTAAGGTACTACGCCAAACTTTTCCGGTGGGACTACTCAAAATTAGGTTACAGGGTCAAAACGCTGTTTCCTATTAACACTAGTTACTGTTGGAATTTAAGCATCTGTAGCCTCATGAGCAACTTTTTCATATAGCTGTTTCGAGGATCCTTAAGGTGCTATATTGATAGGATTGTGTGCAACTTTTAAGCTTGATTTAACAACATAATACTCCCTCATCCACAGCAATAACTAAAACTGTGCCCACACTCACAGCCCTATTTTGATCATATTTCTGGTTCACGTTGAATCGACTGAAATGGCAGAAGACATTATCATTAATTTCGCCTGTTCAAAACTAGCAGAATCCGTAACTACTCAATACGTAAGGGTTGATAAAAACGTTCATATTTGAATTTCTGGGAACAAGCTAGCCTAAATTGATGTGCCGCATGATTTTCTTCCTGTTTCTTTATTTTCGATAACTTCAATATGGTGACTTTTAAGATGGCCGACATGATGCGCAATATACCTACAGCTTCACACTCGATACTCACGCCCCAAATTTGATCTCAATTCTTCCACCCATTTGAAAATTACATGATGATTATATGCACTTTCTGCGTCCTGTATTCGCAGGAACCGCAGACTGTAACTTTGGACCCCTTTATCTACGGCCCTGTTCCCGGTCTGCCACTAAGAATTGTTTTTTTTTTTCGGTTCCTTTGGGTGCTGCATCCGACGATAGCAAGCATTTTCAGAAATCGAATTGTCAAAAAAAGGATGGTCCCTTGTGAGAAGCCCTACTTGTTTCCGAACTTTGAAGACCGGGCGAAATTCAGGAATGCAGCAATCTCTGAATCGAGGTGGCCTACAGCCAAGGAGACAACGACAGCATGCCTCTTTATTTCTTGAGTTAGCCTAGGTGGTTGCATGTTTACCTACAAAAGAAAGAATTAGTTACTATGACGTACATGGTACGGTGTTGCTTCTGTGTTCTCAAATACCTGCTGCACCTTGCAATAGACTTAAGTATTCTGGGATTTTGTAAACTTCGGAATGTTATTGAATGACTCACAATCTGTTATGTAGACGTGCTAAAATAGTACTCTGAAGCTTGAGGTATCAGGCAATTCCCGTTTCAATCTCGCTCAAAGGGTCTTCTATTTGTATAAATGTATTATTGTTGCAACATTACATAGACCTATATGTTTCGAACCATACTTTTATCTTACAAAGAAATAACATGTTAACAATACTCCACTTAAAATTGCAGTCTGGATGGGACTGCATGCTTCCCCACACCTCCTGAAGTCCTACCTAACAATAATAAATTCCTGCATTTTAAAGTAGAAAAGTAGTTTGACCTATGTCTAAAATTAATATTTATCTCTAAAATTTACTGTTTGAGAAGGATTTGGTGTTTCAGTTGTGTGTGTGTGTGTGTGTGTGTGTGTGTACGTAAGACATCAAATGTTGGTACCTGCATCTGTTTAAACACCTTCACAAATGGTACCGGAAAGTTTGTTAGGACAATTTCTGGTCCCAACAAAGAAAACAGCGCTGAAATCTTTATTTTGAGTCGTTTGCTATAGAAACCAAACTTGATGGTACATATCTTTTATAAGGACAACAGAAAAAAATATTAGAAGTTGTAATCTCTTTTACTTAGTCTTCTATTCATTTTTTTCTCAGGTCCCAATAAGGACGCAATCATTAAAATGCATGTGTAAATAGTGTGTAAAAATCTCGACTTTAATGACCTCTGGTGGTACCACACATGAACTAAAAAGTGTGTAAACTTAAAATGCCGATTGCACGTATTGGGACCGAAGTGAGGAAACGTAAGAGGGGAAGTAAAGGGGTATAGAGACGTAAGGGGAGAACAGTGTGTGTATCGATTATGAAAAATAATCTGTGTTCTTGGTACCAGGCTAATAACTCGGCTGACATTGTACGTAAGATGTTGGAACAAAAAAGGACATACTTTAAGGAGTTTAATTTATCAGAACTCCTTTATAAATTTACCCAATCCATTCGTCTGAGAAACAAAATATCTAATGACCTAATTGATCAATATTGATCTAATTCGGTCAAAACGTAGAAGATAAAAAGCTCGGAAACAAGTTCGTTTCTTGAACCAAAATTCCAACTGAAAGTGGTAGAAATTAACTATTGTCTGTTTTAATGTAGCTTGCTTTAGAGCAAAAATGATAATAGGTAGAGAGCCGCGGCTTTCTAGTTGATTAAGCGTCCCAAGATTATATTAGTTCTTTGTCTTTAACTTTCAATTTAAACATAATATATTAGAAATTCGGGAATAATTGTTTCCAGCGGTGAGATACTTCCAGCGACTGCACCCATGCAACATATATATCAATCAATTCGTCTTGACGAAAGAAAGCTATTGGTACAGGAATTGAACAATTGGTCACATGCGATCAACTATTTCCGGTATACGGTACCTAATAAAGCTTCCAGAGGTGGTGGTTGTATTTCCAGTAATTGCACAAATGCAACACATATTAATGAATTTGTCTTGACAAAAGAAAGCAAACATTACCGGAACTGATCACATTCGGTCAACCACTTTTGGTTCACTGTGCCTAATACAGTTTCCGGGGTTGGAACATTTCCAGTGATTGCACCCTTGTAACATATATATCAGTCAACTCATCTTGACGAAAGAAAGTGATTGGTAATGGAATAGGTTCCTTTCGGTCAACCACTTCCGGTACACGGTATCTATTATAGTTTTCGAGGATAGAATATTTCCAGTGATTGCACCGATGCAATATGTACATTAATCAACTCACCTTGACGAAAAAAGCAGTCGGTACCAAAATTGCTAACATCCAGTAAACTATATCTGGTACACGGTACCTAATACAGTTCCCGGCGTGGTTTGTTTTCAGCGATTGCCCATATGAAACATGCATCAATCAACTCGCCTTGAAGAAGAGAATCGTTTGGTACCGGAATGGATAACTTCCGGTCAACTACTTCCACTACATTTTCGGTCTACATAATAAAGTTTACGGGAGTGGGGTGAATCTAGCAATTGTACTCACGCAACACATATACATATATCAACTCGTAATGACGAGAGAACAACCGGTACTGGAATTAGTCACTTCCGGCCAACTACTTAAAGGTACATCATAACTATTAGTTTTCAGGGTGGGGAATATGCAGTTATTATACACATGCAACATACATATCAATTAAGTCACCTTGATAATCAAAGCGGTTGGTACCGGAATTGGTCACTTCCGGTATACGGTACCTAGAATTTTTCAGAGGTGGGGTATTTTCAGCGATTGCAAAAATGCAACATATCTTCTATCTAATATAATTAAAATAAAGAGTTTGTATGTTTGCCTGTCTGTCTGTCTGTGTGCAGCCTGGGGATCAGACGAGAAGACTGAGAGTTACCAACTTTTGGTCAGGGGTGCCTTAGTTCAGGCTCCCGACCAACACGAAGCGCTTTTTAAAATTTCTAACCAAGGGGGTCTCAGGGGGAGTTTAACGGGACCGACCTGGGGACCAGACAAGATGACCGAGAGTTACGAAATTTTGGTCACGGATACCTTGGTCCAGATTGCAGACCAGAGTGAAACGTTTTTGTCGAAATTCGAACCAAGGTCTCACGGGAGCGTTTACCGGGATATGTAAAAGTAGTAGAAAATGACCGATATTAGTGTCGAATTCATAGTTTTCGCGGTCGCTGAGAACAATGGTGAAACTCCCATCGCATGTACTTCCAAATTCACCCTATTCGGCTGCTTGCCGGAGTCATCAGGGGGTGGGATATACCGAGACATAAAAATAATCCAAAATGACCGATATTAGTGTCAAAACCATAGTTTTCACGGTCGCTGAAATGAATGGTGATACTCCCACAAGAATTGATTCCCAAATACAGCCCCCATGCGAAGGATGGGCATATTCAGCTAGTATATCAATAAACTCGGCACCGATCGGTACTGGAATTAATCACATCTGGTCAACTACTTCCAGTACAAGGTACCTATTAGTTTCCAGGGTTGGATATTTCCAGCGATTGAACTCTTGCAACACACACATATATATATAGGAAGCGATTAGTACCGGAACTGCCCACTTCCGGTGAACTGCTTCTTTACATGATGTCTGCTTTTTTGCGGGTGGGGTGTTTCCACGGATTGCACACATGCAACATGTATATTAACCAGTTCTGAAGATATAAACTGGTCGGTACAGGAAATGCTCGCTTCTGTTCAAGCACTTCCGGTACACAATATATAATATAGTTTTCGAGCTTGGGGTGTTTTGAAGGGTTGTATGCAATATATGTATCAATAAACTCGTCTTGGCGATAGAAAGAGGTCGCTACCGAAATTTATCACTTCCGGCTAACTGCTTTCGGTGCACAATAGCTAATACAGTTTCCGAGGGTGGGGTATTTCCAGGGATTGTACACTTGCAACATGTACATCAAATTGCCTTGCCAAAAGGAAATAATACGTATCAGGTATCAGGCACGGTGTATCGGATGTGGATTGGAAATGACCAATACCGGTAGCAATTTGTTTATTTGATTAGGTCGGATTGATTGTTACATATGTTGCATAGGTGCAATCACAGAAAACAATCCATCCTGGAAAATATTAGGTACTATATTCCGGAAGTGGTTGATCGGAAATGACCTATTCCGTATCAATAATATCGTTTCATCAAAGTGAATTAATTGATATACATGATGCATGTGTGTAGTCTCTAGAAACACTCTACCCTCAGAAACTAATTAGGTGCCATGTAATGGAAGTAGTTTATCCCTAAATGAGTAATTTTGGCACCGATAGCTTTCTTTTGTCAAGGAAGCTATCCACCCGGAAACTATTATTCCCAGATATCCACTTCAACTCCGGTTTCGATATTCTATATACAGAAAAAATGATAACAAGAAGCAGTTCAGTTTCTTGGAATCGATTCAGTGTTCTAGGAATATGTGCCATCTTATCTTTTAATTGTCTATTCAATCCGGAAATGACACAAATCAACTACATTTGATTTTACATTGATCACCACAGAATAAAATTCGTAATATACAACGAAAAGTGGTTTCTTGAAACCATTTAAGCGTTCCGAAAATACATGTCTCTCTATTCGAACCTCTCCATTAAAATTGGAAATGGCAGAAATCAACCACTTCCAGTTTTAACGTTGATCGTTATAATAAAATCAGTAATAGTTAGCGAGAAGTTGTCTTGTGTAAGCAATTAAGTGCCTCAAGTTCCTAATCCATTTCTGCTCATCTTTTTATTAATATCAAAATTGTAAAAATCAACTATTTATAGTTTTAACGTTGATCAATATGTGACTAAAGCCGTAATAGATAGCGAAAGAGAGTTTTTTGTACTCAATAAGGGATTCAAACAATATGTTCCATCCCAACACTAATGTTTCTACCCTAATGAAATCAAGTACTACAATGGCAGAAACCAAGCACTTCAGGTTTTATCGATCTCTTTTGAGCAAAGACGGTAATAAAGAAAATCTATTTTCCAGAATCGACTAAACATCTAAAACAGATTACATCTTCATCCTTAACGCTGTTTGAAAACTTAACGTGGTAGAAATTCGCAACTTCCGGTTTCTATAGTGATCTATATACAAAGTAAAAAAGATAACAAAGCGAGAAGCTGTTTCTTCGAATAGATTTAACGTTCTAAGAATAGGTAATATGTTCTGTTTTAGCCATTTTCACGAAAATGAAGGCAAAAATCAACCATTTTCGGTTTTAATGTGAGCACCATAGAATATAAATATTAACAGATAGTGAGAAACGGTTTCTGTAATCGATAAAACCCTTAATCTGTACTGTAATTTCTCTACTAAGATTGGAAGAGGCAGAAATCAACCACTTCCGGCTTTAACGTCAGTCGTTATAGAGTGAAAACTAACAGCAACAGGCGGATTTTGCAATCAATTAAGCGTCCAAATAATCCATCTCTAAACATAAACCGTAAGGGAAAGAAAACAACCACTTCTGGTTTAAACGGCAGTCGTTATAGGGTAAAAGCGGTAATACATAGAACCTGTTTTCTGCAATCAATTAAGCTTCCAGTGAATAGACTACGTCTTCATCCTTAACTCCTTATTGAAATCAAAAGTGACAGATACTCACTATAACTTCTGGCTTCAATATCGTTTTACAGAGCAAGAATGGTAGCAGATAGGGAAAGCTGTTTTTCGTAATCGATTTATCGTCCTAAGGATAGGCACTGTGTTTTCTTTTAACTCTCTGTTCAAATCAAAAGTGACACCAATCAACCCCATCCAGTTTTAACGTAAACAGAATAAAATCTGTAATATATAGCGAGGAACAATTTCCACAATCGATTAAGCTCTACTGAAACTAGAAGTGGCAAAATCAACAACTTCGGTTTTAGTGTTAATCGTTGTAGTGAACTCGGTAACAGAATAGCAGTGTCTGCTATATATGTGCTCCAAACATATATTCCACCTCTGCTATAATCTTTCTATTAACATCAGAAGTGACGAACGAACTACTTTAGGTTTTAACGTTGATTGTCATTAAATTAAAACATAATAAAGAGTGAGAAACTGTTTTCTGTATTTAAAAAAGAAGCTCTCAAAAATATATTCCATCTCCGCTGTAATCTATGCTAAAACTGAAGTGGCAGAAAGCAACCACTTACGGTTTTAACAAAGATCGTTATAGAGTAAAAACGGTAAAAGATAGGGAGCAGTGCTTTCCGGTAGCGTCCCAAGCACAGATTACGTCTCTATCCTTAATTCCCTACTAAATTCGAAAGTGATAGAAATCCACTAAAACTTCAGGATTTCGATATTGATTTAAACAAAGCAAGGATGATAACAGATAAAGAGAAGCAATTTTATGCAATCGATGAAGTGTACCAAGGATATGTTTCATTTTAATTCTTCAGTTTCTACTAATACCAGGAGTGGTGGAAATCCACAACGACTTCTGATTTCAAAATTAGTCTACATAGAACAAAGGTGCTAAGATATAGCAAAGAGCATAGAGCAAAGGTGCGGGTGTCTTGTACAACGGCTATATTCGTCAATCCGTCTGGTCTTCCGTCCAACTGTCTGTGGACAAGTATTGCAGTTTAATTTTTTAAAATTGTTTCAGCGTCTCAAAATAGTATACAATCGGCACCCACAACATTCTACGGAAACAGAAAATGGTTGAAATACCGGCTTGAATTCCGTTACTTATACGGCTTGAATACTTATTTCCACGAAGCGAAAAAGGTAAAAGATATCAAGAAAGTATTTTCCATCGATTCAGGGCCCCAAGAGTAGATTCCGTCTCCTGCATTACATTCAAACCGGAAGAGATAGAGATCTTTCCTTAATTTTTATTATAGTTTAACACTGCTCTTACTTCCATTAACAGGTTTGTTTAAGTACAAGCCCAAAATTTTGATGGCCAGTAACTTGGAAGCCAAAGATTCATTAAACCAAATTTAAAATGTTGGTAGATTTAAAAAAAGCGTAATATGTATACGCAATATTGTGCTGTATGAGCCTTTAGTTTATGACTTGTTGGCCATCAAGTTGGGGTTTTCCCCGAAATTTCATGACAAATAACTCGAGAATCAGTTTTGCACACCATAATATATCATATGCATATTAAGCTCATGACGGTCTACCACATGTGAAACTTGGTGAAAATCTATGAGTTTCATTGATCGTGTTCATTAATATTTCTTGGTAAATTTCCCTACGTCGAAATCTCAAATTTGATAGCCAATAACTCGAGAAGTAACAGTCTCAACCTAATTAGATTTGAATTAGTGAAAGATTTTACGGCGCTTAGTGGGTATATGAATTACAATATTGTGTATGTTTTTGGTTCAGGAGTAATGTTGCACACGAGACGAGAAGTTTTTTTCTCGTTTCGTTTCGATTCTCGACGTTTTCTTGCTTGTCTGGTCTCGATTTGTTTATCGTCTCGTTTGTAAAATATATGTACTTACTTTACATATTGATATTCTTCTTAATGTCTTCTAGAAGTTATCAGATTGCTTCCACATGACAAGGGATCCACGAAGAATGTGTAATAATAACAGTTAAATCATATTTATTACCGACGTATATTGTATAGACTTGCATGTTTTTAAACTTTGATAGATGCTCTTTATACTTTTTGTACGACCAGTTTATAGTTTTCATACTATGAATCATGTAAACATTAAATAGTGACTGACTGAGAGATCTAAGACCTAGGTAAACTGGCGTTACCACGAGACTCGAGAAACTTCTCGTCTCGTCTCAATTATTTATTATTTTTATACACATTTCTGGTAATTTATGGCGTCTATAACCTTAAACTCTTCACGTATGGGGCATGACTTATTTTGGTGAGCACAATATCCAGGGAAGGCGGAAAAGAAGAAAGGAATGGGAAAGAAGGAAAGCGGTCTCGGCCCTATATGTTATGTACCATTCTGGCGTTTGCCTGCTCTAAAAGAGAGAAACCCAGGAAAAATTTAACTCAGGATCCTGGCTTGAAAAAGCAGTTACAACTTTTAGATCGAATGTCCTCCTCGAGAATCGAACCCGTGACCGCTCGTATCAAAGGCAAGAGGCTAGCGGCTATATACGTGGGACCACTGATCATCTCGTCTGGAAAACAAGACGGCAATTGTCAAGTTTCTCGTTCGTCTTGAATTTGAAAATGCACTTCTCGACTCGTTTTCGAGTCTCGTGGGCAATAGTCGTCCGGACTTAAACTGGCCATTAATAAAACCACAAATTTGGTGGTCTATACTTCGAGAAACAACGATCTATATATCATAATATTTCATATGCACACTGATCTCATAAAGGTCAATCATCATGCTAAATTTGGTCAAAATCGGATGAATTCCACTAATCGCGTTTTACTGAAATTTCTTGATTTCACTAAGCCCAATCTCAGTTTTGGTGTCAATAATTAGCAAACCAAAGATCTGCATACAATAACATGTCATATTAAGCTATCACGTTAGTAAGCTTGTCAATATTTACCACCATACCAAGCTTGGCCAAGATTGGATGGGAACTATCGATCGCAGTTTAATAAAATTTCTTCATTTCACAAATTCAAAACCCAAAGTTGATTGTATATTCCATATGTGCATTGAGCTCGTTCAGGTTCATTACAATGCTAAGTTTGGTCAATATTAAGTAAGTTTCATCGATAGCATGCAATAAATATCATTTCACTGTGACCAACCACTCTGATTTTTTATAACTCAGGAACCAAAAGCACCATAATATTTAGATGTCAATCATCATTTTGATAAAAGGGTGGATGAGGTTCAGAATTAATGTGAAAATAGATTACCACAGACGCCATAAAGTTAAAAAAAATGGAACTCCGTATATAAACTCATTATTTAAAACAAACGGACACGTGACCTAGCATTTTACAAAATTCCAGTTTTAAGAGCAATTTCTATATTTTTTCGCTACATCGAATTCTATAACGTTGGGCCTTATGCAGAGCCGTTCTGATGCATGATTAGTGCCATACTAAAGAGTTCGATTAACATATGAAGGGTAAGGGAAAAAAACAAGGAATGTCACAAAAATGCATTTTCGAGAAAACGGCGTTTTAACATTGAAAACCGTGTACAAATGAATAGGGTTAATCAAATCTTTTGCCTCTTTTACTCGGACATTTCTACATCTAGTCATGCATGGAATATACAGTCAAATAGTACCAAGAGTCACCAACAGATAGGACAAAGCACACAGATGGACATTCCTTGTTTTTTCTCCTTACCCTTCATATCTTCCTGCAGTAGTCAGATTTTTAGTATGAGCTAAACATCGTGAAAACGACTCTGCATAAGGCGTCTTGTCTCTTGTTTGTGACCGCATCACGGAAAACGACTTACCCATTTGAAATGAATTTTGAAACACTGTTCTATGGAGTTTTGCCATGTCACATCCATTAACGTACGTATCCTGATCGGGCGAGGAAGTTCAAAATTTATGCTAAAAATAGTGTGTTATGGGATTGTATAATTATACTTACAAGGAAAGTACTTGGGCTCGAACGGGTCAATACACACGAAAAGGAAAGCATGTGTAATGTTAGAACCCCGAAAGCAAACGGTGATGTCCGTTTTTCTGCAAGATGCTGTAAACGTCTTCAAGAGCAGAGCAAAGAAGAACACGTCCCATTAACTTCAGGGCGTCTATAAAGTCTGACCCCGGGCCATTTTTGCGGAAAAGGGTTTGGTGGATGGAAAAATCGGCGCACACGTATTCCATTATTTTTAGGGACACACAGTTTGAATGAAAAAGTTGTGTCCCAGGGTCTTCTTGAGGGTCCCAGACAGGGTCCAACCTAAATTTTCAAATGGTAAGGGGGAGGGTCAAGTAGTATATCATTGGAAAGGTATCGTGAAAAGAAACAAGATGAAACCAGTTCTGTTACCTTCAAGCAAATGGTGGCCTTCATTTGTCTGGAAGATGATGGAAACCTCCGCGAGAGGTCACGGTAGAAGGCTCACCTAGATAACGTGGCGTAACTACAACTGTACATTAGGATTTTCAATAAAATGATCAAAGCAGAACGGAAAACTACACAACGCACAGGTAACAAAAGAACAATTGTCACATGCCAACACCGCACATCTGTAATGTCCGTAAGAAAAGCCACATCGATTACACTTCTGAAAGCTTTCTCAGGTTCACCATTGTCATAACCAGCTTTCTGCCATGCATAACGAAGCGTTGGACGATATACATCATCTGAGTACTGATTGTAAATGACCGAATATAATTTCAGGAGAAAGAACCGATTATGTAAATTCGGCTGCTGCACACAGGAAAGTAACTAGAAGTAATCAGTAATTCGCTTGGCGTACAATTTGTATTGCCGAAGGAAATATGTGTCCAAAGGTTGAGCATATTTCGTATTTTTGGTGGAATTAGTTTCATATCGACACATTTTCCTACACAGGCATCCCGGAGGATATGTTCATCCTCGTGTCCCGATCAAGAGTCACACAGTACGAGCTATATATAGTTGTCAGATAAATGTGGATTTAATACGGAACACAAAAACACTTGGTAATATGTTCTTTCGTTATCTTCCCGTTTGCACTTGTATCCACTACTACATTAGGAGGTCATCATTCTTCCACGTCCCGTGCAATACGGGGACCGAATTTACCACTGGATTCTTGAAAGCATATGTACAATTTGTCAGCTACACGTCCATTTTTGTCTTTGTCATTGGGAGACCCAGGTTCGATTCCCAGCGGGAGCTCATGTGGTTCGGATTTCACGTTAATCAGTATGTCCCCTCTCATATAGCCTCGCTGCTGCTGAAAGGGACGTTAAACTCAAAATCAGCTCAACTCCATTTTTGTGGAAACGGTTGAGTGGATGGAAATATCGGCGTACACGTATCCCATTATTTTTCGGAGTACAGATGTTGAATAAAAATATATTACCTGAAGATCCCTCGAAGAGTCCCAGACAGGATCCACCTCACTATTATCAAATAGTAAGGAGGAATGGAATCTTTGAGTTTTACGTCCCACGGTTATGCCGGTTAGGCTAAAGGAGACGGTGATGATGAGTAATGAATGAAATGGTGGAATGAAGAAAGTGGGAGGAAACGGGCGAACCCCGAGAAAACCCACGCACACGGTGTTTGTCAAATAGTAAGGAGGGTCAAGTAGTAAATCGTTTGCAAGGTATTGTGAAAAGAAACAAGCTGCAAGAAGTTCCGAAAATGTATGCGTACCCTATGCAAAATGGTGATTACAAGCTCTTTCATGACAACTGTGTTGTCATTTTGACTGCCTACCATTTTGTACAGGGTAAACGTAGAGTTCAGGACTTGTTTCATCTTGTTTCTTTTTACAATAGCTTTCCAACGATATACTACTTGACCTACTTACCATTTGAAAATTTTGGTTGGACCCTGTTTAGGACCCTCTGAGGGGCCATGGGACATAACTTTTTTTCATTGAAAATGTGTGCCCGTAACAATAATGCAATACGTGTTCGCTGATTTTTCCATCCACCCAATCCTCTTCCTCAAAAATGGCCCGAGGTCAGACTTTATAGATGCCCTGTCGTTATGGCATGTGCTCTACTTTGCCCTGCTCATGCGGACATTTACACCATCTTGCAGAAAAACGGGCATCACTGTTTGCTTCCGGGATGGTAGCATTACATATACTTTCCTTTTTGTGCGTATTCAGCCGTTCGAGCCCAAGTACTTTCCTTGTTAGTTGAAATTCATAATTATCCTAAGGTGGAAAAAGATAAAAATATTTTTCATAAAACTATTTTCCCTGTGCGAAAGACGGGCATTTCAGCGAGTTATAAATAAATTCACGATTCGATTTATGTTTAATAATAATAATAATAATAATAATAATAATAATAATAATAATAATAATAATAATAATAATAATAATAATAATAATAAACAATTTATGTTATGCCGCTAGTAGGAAGAAAGTTGCTGAAAAATGTTCTATGGACCTCCAATAGCATTTTCACTTGAATATATAATGTACTCACTGAAATGCCCGTTCTTCACATGAGGGGAATAGGTTTGTGGAAAATAATTGAATTCTCTTGCCTCCCGCCCTTAGTATGCACATTTCAATGGAAATTTAATTATAAAAGTCCACTAAATATTTTACATTTAGCACAAATTCTGAACCCATTGCACTTCATGTTTTTAGGATACGCTCTGTAATCCAAGTGATATAAAAAGCCAGCTCGAAGTACGTGAAAACTATATTCCTAAATTCATTTCCAACGATTTAATCGGTTTCTGGTTTCCAGTGATTCGATCACCTACAAGATCATTAAATTTTACGTATTACATGTAACTTCCACGTTCCTTTTTCAGTTCACTACACACCTAACGGCCAATGCTTCTCTTGAACAAATTCTTCAAGTTTACCCCTGTATTTGACAACGTTTAATATAATAAGTAAATAAGTAAAATAAATAATAAAATCGAAATTTAGATATGAAGTATCACTAAGCATTACACTAGGAAAATTGAACGTTGTTTACTGTAGTCCCTCTCATTCGAAAAATTTCGGAAGGTTCTCTACCGTTCGTTCCTACGCGATAGATATAAAACTTTAATATCTAGGTAATAAACCTTTAACGGAATTACGTAAAGAATACTCGTCGAAACTCTTCAGCATGATCCAAATGATGCATTAAAGGTAAAATTACGTCTGCACTAATGAAAATAATTAACAATAAAGTTGTTAAGTTACACAAAATTATTACATATCGCACATAATTTTATTAAAATATCATTCACTTTCCTACATCAAGTATCATGTATAAGCACTTATATTCTGCGTTTATTAATGTATCCTTTATTAATTTAATTTATTACAGTATAGTCTGAGAGTCCATATGATTCTCATTTCATATCAATAGGGGAAAAATGCAATCCTGAAACTCCAGAAGGCTTTCAGTTTTTTTTTTTTTTTTTTTTTTTTTTTTTTTTTTTTTTTTTTTTTTTTAGCACAAATGACACAACTGATGGTGTAATAAAAGATATTGCCACCTTAAAAGTCAGAAAAAGATCTTGCCGCCTTAAATTTGAATGCTACGAGTGATGTACGAGTAGGAAAGGAAAATTTGGTCAATTGAGACCCGAAATAGTATAAACATCATTCGACACTATTGAAGAAGACTGCGCCACACAAAATAATATAGGTTTAAGATCTACAGGAAAAATTTTATTAAAACAGTGAACGTAGTAATAAATTTTGTGGTGGCGTAGAAGTAAAGTGTAGACAGGTATTTTCAAGACAGGGACACAGCATCTCTAGACAAATAAATAAAACTTATTATTCTAGAATAGCCAACCCATCTATTAGGAGCAGGTTAGAAGATTCGGTCTGTCTAAATTTGTATATTAAAATGTCAATATTTCGGAATCTCTAAGTGATATGAGAGAGATATGACATGTGGACTTCTCATTTAAAATAACTATTATATATCGCAATCTCTTCAGGTTAAGGACATGAAATTCAGTGTTTGGGCTTCTCATTTAAAATAATTAGATACGTATGAAATACACAGAAGGTGAAACGCAAAATATTGCCGACGGTAACACGTGGCGATATTTGTTAGTATCATATAATATATATATATATATATATATATATATATATATATATATATATATATATATATATATACAGTATATCAAACTTAATGGAGAGACAGTTGCCTAGCCTTTGCAAAAACAAATAACGCCTCTGCCACATATTCAATATCGTGCATCACAACCTCACTTATGTTCGATAGAACTAAAAATCCGTAACACCAGCGGTAAGCATTTGAACCACCGTTGTCTGTCTATATTACAGGTTTCCGAACTATTTATTGAAGAAATATGATCTCCCTTAGTTTAAAGTTACATCTTTTAAGCTAAAGCAAACGGATGATTATTAAAAGTGAGGGATTGCGAATTTTTTTTGTGTTTACATCGGAAATCCAACCCGGGACCACGTGCACGAAAGATACACGTGCTAGCCAATAGACCAGCGAGGAAGGGTGTGATGCATTTGTGACCAAGTGGTTAATGCACATGGTCTTGGTAGAAATCTCGCCTAGCCAGAAACTCGAGTTGTCAAAACCACGCTGCTCAAAATTTCTATTGCTCAATACCTCGCGGAACGAAATCTCTCTTGCCAAAATCTTATGATAACCATTTACTCAATGTATTTCTGGGGGTAAAGTAATAATAATAATAATAATAATAATAATAATAATAATAATAATAATAATAATAATAATAATAATAATAATAATAATAATAATAATAGGGAGAAAAGGAGAGAGTTAACTAACATGGGCCCAGGAACGCTTACCTTAGACACTAAAAGCCAGTGGCAGATCTAGAAGGTAAAACCTGGGGGGGGCAGACAGACCCCCGACTATGATAGGTATATCAAAAGTTTACTACAAACTGCCAGAAATATATAAATAATAGCTCAAATTATTTTATGTTTCCTCGTTCCCGGGCTAGATCCGCCACTAGAAGCGTAAAACATTGACGGGTTCGGAATGAATGGATATACCTAGATATAATACTAACTATATCCAAATGAAGAGAAATCTTATACATCCAATCTAGTTTCCTGCTTCATTTTTCCCCCTGAAAATCAATAACACTATAGGTGTATTGTACTGTACTTACAAGTTCGAGATAGACCTTTACCTGCTATATAAGAGTTTGAAGTATTATGCTGTGCAGACTTACGGTTCCCGAGTTATGGCCAGTCGAAATTTGCGTCATACTTTCAAAATCAAAAACCCATACACCAATTCACCCATCACTACACACCAACATGTGAAATATTATGTTGCGTACGCTTTGAAATCCCGAGTTACACGCAAGCTAATTTCTAAATTACTGGACATAACAAAAGCATAATAAATGCCGTTTAGACAGCAATCAAAAGTCAGTCTTGGGCAGGAATCATAAAAATCAATGCTTATTTCACTTGTAATATAATTATCTATGTGTTTATCTTTTAAGTTTATACATATATGAAATAGTCTAGAAGTCGTGGCGAAGTGTTGTACTAACGGAACTCTCTCCTAGGTTAAGATTACGTCCCGGAGGTTCAAGCAGGCAAGATTCTGTCCCGAGAGATTTTGTTTGGCGAGGTTTTGGTCGGAGTGAGGGGAGAGTTTGGCCAGTGAGGTTTTAGTCACCCAGCTTTCGACCAGATGGGATTTTGCGCGGCAAGATTTTGGCCACAAGAATTTCAGCACGCGAGATTTTGCCCGTGAGGTTTTATGCTCCAAGGTTTTGAACATATCAGGTCTTGACCAGGAGAGATTTCGAGCCGCAATGTATTTGGGGCACACAACATTTTGACCAGGGCAGATTTTGGCCCGGGGCTTTTTGGGTGGCGAGATTTTGCTCCGGCTAAACTTTGGGCAACGAGATCTTGGCCTCAACATTTCGGCCGCGAGGTTTTTGTACTGAAACTGTTTGTTGGCACAGGATGCATGTAGGATACCCACGTAAAAAGTATCTTCTTTTCAATACACAGTTTAAATGGAACGTCGCTAGCAGGGTTGAAGAAAATCACAATTTAAACAAAGAAAAAATATTTTTCTTTATTTTTTTTATTTAAATCGATTTTTTTTACTTAAATCACTCGTACTTGTTTTTTAAACGGAATACAATTTAAGTTATATTTCTTTTTAACTTTTTTCAGATTGGTTGTTATATAAAGTTAGAATAAAAACGAAATTGGGAGTTTCCAAACATTTATGTTACATTTCTCACATGTAACGGTTACTCAATAGAAATGAATTACGATTCTCCCAACATACAAGAAGGGTGGTCACAGTGATATTCCACTTCTCAATAATTGGACACAAAAATATACTTGTGCTAATCATATTGCGTATTTGTTTTAGGAATCGTAATTAGTAACAAAACAAAGTACATTGTTCACGTGTAGAATATGCTGCACTTTTGCAAATTACAAGAATTTTCATTGCGTTGCACAGCTAGTATGTAACTAACTAGCCTATTAACTCCATAGCCTATGGAACCCAAAGGTTCAATGCAACTTTCACAAAAGCTCTCCATTGACTTCTGTCCTTAGCCAGCTGTATTCAGTTTCTAATTTATATTCCTATTTTTGCAATGTCTATCTTAATATTGTCCTTCCATCTGCGCCTAGATCTTCCAAATGGTCCTTTCCCGATTGGATTTCCAGTTAAAATTTTTGAAGCGTTCGTACTTTCATTGAGTCTGACAACATGACCTGTCCACCTGAGCTTCCTAGACTTGATGACCCTAGCAATGTTTGGTAAACTGTATGAAATATGCAGTTCCTCTTTATGTATGAGATTTTCCACCATTCCGCATTCCCGTTCTTCTTGGGTCTGAATATTCACTTCAGGGTATTATTCTCAAATACTTTCAATATGCGTTCTTCATTCAGAGTAAGCGACCGTGTTGCACAGGAATATAGCACAACAGGCATGATTATCGTTTTATATATTTTAAGCTGTAAAATTCCTCGACATGATTCGCAAAGACAAAAGATTGTGAAGTAAATAATAACATGAACTTCCAACTTTCAGTCGACATTTAATGTCTTCAAGGATATGGTTTTGGCCTGTTAATATTGATCCTAGAAATTTGAAAGTATCTGAAGTGAGTATATAGGCTATCCCGCTTAAAAGTTTTTTTTCTTTTTAAATAAACTTTGTACTATATTTTAATATTCCTTTCATCATAATTTTCTCATAATGAATATAAGTACCTTTTGCTTTGAAACTGTATAATTATTCAAAGTAAATTTGCATAACATAAATTGTGTATGAATAAAAATATATGATTTCAGGTTATCTGCACTTAGTATGACAAATAAAATATGATTTGTGTAATACCATAATAAGTAACATCTCTCAGTAGTAAGGTATTTCTAAGCAAAAATGACATTTTCTTTTCAAATATATTTTTTCTTTCTATTTCAGTATTAACAACTAGCAGAAATATCCGTTCTTAGCTCGGGAAGAATATGTATGGAAAATATATGAGAGGTATATTTATACCCTCTTTTCCACCCTTTAGGATCCGTATTTGAATCGAATAGAAATCCAACTCAACCCAAGAGCTGTCTATCTTCAAAAAGCCCTTTCAACTAGTGCGGCCGTTAGATATTGTTTACAAGAACTCGAAAAGTACCTTCTCCCTATCCCTTCTTACAAGAAATGGACATGAAAGTGTCATCCGGACATCCGAATCAAACCTAGTACATTCAATAAACATAACAAAGATATGTTCATGCACAAAAATTAGGTCCATGGACAACGGAGTAAATTCCTGGAGCCTATTAGGTCTAACCCAGTTAGTATAAAGAAAATCATAGACTCACAGTGAAAAAGCTATTGCATCAACATTGTTCATTGGAAAGTCATGGTTTATAGTTCATGCTCTTCAGCATGAAACAAGCTTTCCAGAGGTTCTATGTATTGGGGATCATAACGTTCTTAACAGGGAAAATTGGGAGAATGTAGGGAAAATTCCCTCCAGAAATCCCTCCCATCAACTTTGGACACCCCTAAACTAGCCCGGGGTAAAAGCACATGATCCAAATGTATCTTGAAAATACTATAGGGAATAAGAAATGTTTGCCAAGTTTTGTATTGATAGACGGAATAGATATGAGGGAATAACTTGTATACCAATACACGCTTTCCCCTCATACCTATTCTGTCTATCAATATAAAGCATGGTAAACACATTTCATATTTACTATAGTATTTTTGGAGATACATTTGGATAATGTGTTCTTACCCGGGGCTACTTTAGAGGGGTCCAAAATTGATGGGAGGGATTTCTGGAGGAAATTATCCCGACATTCTCCCATTTTTCTCTGTTTAAGTGCGTTATGGGCTCCAATACATAGCACATCTGGAAAGCTTGTTTCATGCTGAAGAGAATGAAGTAGAAACCATGACTTTCCAGTGAACAACGTTGATGCAATATCTATTTCACTGCGAGTCTACGATTTTCTTTACACTAATAGGGTTAATGGGCCCCAGGGACTTTCTCCGTTGTCCATGGTCCTAATTTTTGTGGATGAACATATATTTGTTATGTTTATCGAATGGACTAGGTTTCATTCGGATGTCCCGATGACACATTTATGGCCGTTCTTTGTTAGAACGCGTATTTTAATACAAGTGGCTAATGATAAATATCGAAGTCAACAAAAAATATGTTTAAAAATTCATTTTAAACAGTTCAATCTTATCCCTGCTCCACTCTGGGACATGTCTCAATTTACTATTTTCAAAAAGGATTTTATAGATACTGAGTTACATCTGTCTAATTTAAAGGGTTAAAGAAGTACATATTTTTGTTATACATTTTGAATTCCTCCCCCTTGATATGCATTTTGGTGAAAGTCTCAAAATTAAAAACCCAGCGTGAGTGAATTGCTCACTTTACTCAAGAATTCACTTCAAAGAATTCACTCATTTTTCCGTGATGATAAAACACAAAACTCATGTTTCTTCTCATATATCGGTAATAACATAGAAATGGCCTCCCCCTTAAATGAATTTTCTAAAACGCTAGAGTACCTTGCCATTTATTAATAATAAGGAGGTTATATATGAAGTTTCCTGTTCCGAACATGAGAGGCTAGTGACATATTCTATTTTTGGAATACAGTCCCTCTACCATCTCCTTTAGGATACACATTTTAATGAAAGTGACATGATAAAAATGGGCTCGATCAGAGTGGTATGTTCAAAAATTCATTTCAAACGGTTCAGCCGCTTATCAGTGATTATGAAATAGACAACGTAAAGTTGAATGAAAAGGGAAAAAATATAGAAATTTACTCCTTTCCACCTTACAAGCGAAAGTTTTGGAAACGTATGGTCACGTGTCCAACTATTTTTAATGAGAAGTTTTCGTATACCAAGTTTTATTTCCCGAACTAGCGAGACCACTATAACACTGATTTTACCATAAATTTTGATCCCATTCTCCCCACTTTTAATCAAAGTAACATTATAAAAAGCCCAATTAGAGGTAGGTGATAATAATTATGTTCAAAACTTGATTTCAGACAGGTCAGCCATATAAGGAATTTGCCCCCTCCAATCGTGCCAAGTAAACAAAGAAAATCATTTAAAAATTATTTTTGTTCTCAACACATTAGGGAGATTAAATTCTGCGAGTTTTATCTCATTCCAATAATTCTTGAGAAGTATACCCCCTGTCAACCTTATATATGTAAATGGATTTTCTTTTTAATTCTAGGCCCTAGAACTATGGATCCTGGGAGTTACATTCCAAACGTCCCAGCTCTTGTGGGCTAGCCCTAAGACCCAAACTATAGGATTTTATCGAGGGATATGCCCCCCCCCCCGCCAAGTAAATCAAGAAAATTATTTTAAAATTATTTTCGTTCTCAGGACATTAAGAAGATTAAATTTTGTAAGCTTTAACTTATTCGGACAATGTTTGAGGAGTATGCCCCCTGTCACCCCCTATAAAAGTAAAAAGATTTTTTTTTTTTTTAAATTCAAGGTCCAAGAACTATGGATCCTGTGTTTCATTCCAATCGTCCAAGATTTTATAGGCTAACCCTAAAACCCAACCTATAGGGTTTTATCGAGAGATATGCTCCCTCCACTCCCGCCATGTAAACCAAGAAAATTATTTTAAAATTATTTTCGTTTTCAAGACATTAAGCAGATTAAATTGTTAAGTTTTATCTCATGCGGACAATTTTTATGGAGTATGTACCCTTGTCCATGGGCGCCGGAAGGGGAGGGCAGGGTGGGGCCCGGGCCGCGCTCTGGCTCACGAAAATGTATATGTAATATAGTAAACCACGTATATTAATTACCAGAAATACCAGACTTAGTATAGCAATCATGGAGATAGGGCCCCCTCTAGAAAATTTTCTTCGGGCGCCCCTACCCCTGTCACACCTTATATATGTATTTTTTCTTCTTTTAAATTAGTTCTAGGTCAAAGAACTATTGAGTCTTAAAGTTTCGCTCTAATTGTCTCGATCCTTCTAGGCTTGCCCTAAGATCCAACATATAAGATCTTATCGGGGGAATATGCCCCTCTCCGCTACCGTCAAATAGAAGAAGAATGTTTGAAGATTATAGCTATTCTTTCTCAAGATGTCAAGGAGAGGGGTATGCCCCTGTCACCTTTTATGTATGTAAATAGACTTTTTCCTGTTCTTAATTGTAGGCCAAACAGTTATATATTCTCCAAGTTCCGTTCTAATCGTCTCAGTCCTAGCCTAGGCCCAAGAGCCAAATATTTACTCAAGAGTAATTACAAGAAACACATTAGTAAATTTTAAATAAAGATGGAAAGAAAAATATATACTTATCTATTGATATTCCACCACTCTTCCGTAGAGTTAAGTAAGATCTTCATTTAACACTATTAAAATACACTTTAAACTACAACCTACAACACGAAACAAAGCACGTATATTTGTTGCAGACACGGCAAGCAATCAGGTCCCCGCGTTGCGATATCGGGAATTTCCCGAGACGTGGTCATCTGTACTCAACGCAAAGATGCCAACCCACACTGGAAGTTTCTCCTCAATGTTGTACTTCGACGTTTCCTTTTGTTTTTCTTTTTTTCTTCTATTTTGCCCCTAAGTTTTTTTTTTTTTTTTTTTTTTTTTTGAAAGTGATATGTAGTACCGTAACTTTGAGAATTAAAATGGGTCAGCAGGAGTTGAGTCTGGGCTATTGAGTAATGTAAACGCATAAACCAAACAATGTACAGTTGTTAAAAGGCATTTGACATAAGAAAAAAATTAGAAAATATCCCCAAAAATTCTTTAAAAAAATGATTCCCTACACATTTCCAATTGATTCAGATACTTCCCCAGACTTGGAAGCAAATGCTGCAAGTTGAAAACACTGATTGAGAAAAGAGATCTGTAACCCCCTCGTCTCCACCTCACCTCTTTGTGTATTTTTTGAAGGGTGTGAAGTTGAACATATTTGTTGGTACTGAAACCTTTCACACTCTACAGGCATTGTTCAGACCAGAACCCAAGAAACATAGTAAATCATTACATGGGATATCTTGGAAACTACTTCGTATAAGCTGCAGATGTCTCCACCATCGTCAAAAAAATGTAATGACAGACACGTGCATATAAGTCTTACTTCTCTAAAAGCATTATTTCTGGTGGTAGACTTGGTCTGGTCGAGGTCGGTTTGACAACATGTGGCTGACAAGTTATGCGTTACGTGTGTGTGTGTGTGTGTGTAGGTGTG
>NW_027657409.1:0-29330 GCF_964235325.1 Thermobia domestica | reverse complement strand
GAGGGTACAGCTCTTCAATTTGAGCTTTATTTCATTAAAATATATTCAGAAGTTTCGGAGATATAGCCTTAAATATACAGTAGTTAGGAAGAATGCACAACAATATAATATATATAAAAATGACATATGTTATATTGTTGAGATGTTGCCTAACAACATATATATACCAATTAGTTGAGTTTAGAAGAAAAGTGAAGAAATTCGTGTTTGAAGACATACTTTTTCTACTTAGGATGAGTGTCACGTGGTCTCATCAAGACTGCAAGGGTTATATTGCTTCATGTATAACAACAGGTACTATCTTCATTTTTTAAAATTTTTTGTTGTAATGTGTAGATTTTCTTACCATTTTATCATGTTTGCAATTCTTAGGTAGTATATTTGGTTGTTGTATGGAAAACATATACAGGGTGATGCAAAATTCAAACCCATAGTATAAAAATTTTATTTGTTTTTCAAAAAATGAAGAAAGTGCGCCAATTAGCGAATGCGCTGTATGTAGTTCTGAACGGTACATGTCCTTATTCCTCGGTTGTCATTGGTCAGCCATATTGTTATGAGGCAATGAGACATATCATGGAATAAAATCGTTTATATAGTGTAAAATGAATAAAACAGTACCAAACATGATATGCACAAGATAACTTTCCTTCTACAGTAGGGGGCGCTGCTTGCAGTCAGAATATCAAGAGGGTACAGCTCTTCAATTTGAGCTTTATTTCATTAAAATATATTCAGAAGTTTCGGAGATATAGCCTTAAATATACAGTAGTTAGGAAGAATGCACAACAATATAATATATATAAAAATGACATATGTTATGTTGTTGAGATGTTGCCTAACAACATATATATACCAATTAGTTGAGTTTAGAAGAAAAGTGAAGAAATTCGTGTTTGAAGACATACTTTTTCTACTTAGGATGAGTGTCACGTGGTCTCATCAAGACTGCAAGGGTTATATTGCTTCATGTATAACAACAGGTACTATCTTCATTTTTTAAAATTTTTTGTTGTAATGTGTAGATTTTCTTACCATTTTATCATGTTTGCAATTCTTAGGTAGTATATTTGGTTGTTGTATGGAAAACATATACAGGGTGATGCAAAATTCAAACCCATAGTATAAAAATTTTATTTGTTTTTCAAAAAATGAAGAAAGTGCGCCAATTAGCGAATGCGCTGTATGTAGTTCTGAACAGTACATGTCCTTATTCCTCGGTTGTCATTGGTCAGCCATATTGTTATGAGGCAATGAGACATATCATGGAATAAAATCGTTTATATAGTGTAAAATGAATAAAACAGTACCAAACATGATATGCACAAGATAACTTTCCTTCTACAGTAGGGGGCGCTGCTTGCAGTCAGAATATCAAGAGGGTACAGCTCTTCAATTTGAGCTTTATTTCATTAAAATATATTCAGAAGTTTCGGAGATATAGCCTTAAATATACAGTAGTTAGGAAGAATGCACAACAATATAATATATATAAAAATGACATATGTTATATTGTTGAGATGTTGCCTAACAACATATATATACCAATTAGTTGAGTTTAGAAGAAAAGTGAAGAAATTCGTGTTTGAAGACATACTTTTTCTACTTAGGACGAGTGTCACGTGGTCTCATCAAGACTGTAAGGGTTATATTGCTTCATGTATAACAACAGGTACTATCTTCATTTTTTAAAATTTTTTGGTGTAATGTGCAGATTTTCTTACCATTTTATCATGTTTGCAATTCTTAGGTAGTATATTTGGTTGTTGTATGGAAAACATATACAGGGTGATGCAAAATTCAAACCCATAGTATAAAAATTTTATTTGTTTTTCAAAAAATGAAGAAAGTGCGCCAATTAGCGAATGCGCTGTATGTAGTTCTGAACGGTACATGTCCTTATTCTCGGTTGTCATTGGTCAGCCATATTGTTATGAGGCAATGAGACATATCATGGAATAAAATCGTTTATATAGTGTAAAATGAATAAAACAGTACCAAACATGATATGCACAAGATAACTTTCCTTCTACAGTAGGGGGCGCTGCTTGCAGTCAGAATATCAAGAGGGTACAGCTCTTCAATTTGAGCTTTATTTCATTAAAATATATTCAGAAGTTTCGGAGATATAGCCTTAAATATACAGTAGTTAGGAAGAATGCACAACAATATAATATATATAAAAATGACATATGTTATATTGTTGAGATGTTGCCTAACAACATATATATACCAATTAGTTGAGTTTAGAAGAAAAGTGAAGAAATTCGTGTTTGAAGACATACTTTTTCTACTTAGGATGAGTGTCACGTGGTCTCATCAAGACTGCAAGGGTTATATTGCTTCATGTATAACAACAGGTACTATCTTCATTTTTTAAAATTTTTTGTTGTAATGTGTAGATTTTCTTACCATTTTATCATGTTTGCAATTCTTAGGTAGTATATTTGGTTGTTGTATGGAAAACATATACAGGGTGATGCAAAATTCAAACCCATAGTATAAAAATTTTATTTGTTTTTCAAAAAATGATAAAGTGCGCCAATTAGCGAATGCGCTGTATGTAGTTCTGAACGGTACATGTCCTTATTCCTCGGTTGTCATTGGTCAGCCATATTGTTATGAGGCAATGAGACATATCATGGAATAAAATCGTTTATATAGTGTAAAATGAATAAAACAGTACCAAACATGATATGCACAAGATAACTTTCCTTCTACAGTAGGGGGCGCTGCTTGCAGTCAGAATATCAAGAGGGTACAGCTCTTCAATTTGAGCTTTATTTCATTAAAATATATTCAGAAGTTTCGGAGATATAGCCTTAAATATACAGTAGTTAGGAAGAATGCACAACAATATAATATATATAAAAATGACATATGTTATATTGTTGAGATGTTGCCTAACAACATATATATACCAATTAGTTGAGTTTAGAAGAAAAGTGAAGAAATTCGTGTTTGAAGACATACTTTTTCTACTTTGGACGAGTGTCACGTGGTCTCATCAAGACTGCAAGGGTTATATTGCTTCATGTATAACAACAGGTACTATCTTCATTTTTTAAAATTTTTTGTTGTAATGTGTAGATTTTCTTACCATTTTATCATGTTTGCAATTCTTAGGTAGTATATTTGGTTGTTGTATGGAAAACATATACAGGGTGATGCAAAATTCAAACCCATAGTATAAAAATTTTATTTGTTTTTCAAAAAATGAAGAAAGTGCGCCAATTAGCGAATGCGCTGTATGTAGTTCTGAACGGTACATGTCCTTATTCCTCGGTTGTCATTGGTCAGCCATATTGTTATGAGGCAATGAGACATATCATGGAATAAAATCGTTTATATAGTGTAAAATGAATAAAACAGTACCAAACATGATATGCACAAGATAACTTTCCTTCTACAGTAGGGGGCGCTGCTTGCAGTCAGAATATCAAGAGGGTACAGCTCTTCAATTTGAGCTTTATTTCATTAAAATATATTCAGAAGTTTCGGAGATATAGCCTTAAATATACAGTAGTTAGGAAGAATGCACAACAATATAATATATATAAAAATGACATATGTTATATTGTTGAGATGTTGCCTAACAACATATATATACCAATTAGTTGAGTTTAGAAGAAAAGTGAAGAAATTCGTGTTTGAAGACATACTTTTTCTACTTAGGATGAGTGTCACGTGGTCTCATCAAGACTGCAAGGGTTATATTGCTTCATGTATAACAACAGGTACTATCTTCATTTTTTAAAATTTTTTGTTGTAATGTGTAGATTTTCTTACCATTTTATCATGTTTGCAATTCTTAGGTAGTATATTTGGTTGTTGTATGGAAAACATATACAGGGTGATGCAAAATTCAAACCCATAGTATAAAAATTTTATTTGTTTTTCAAAAAATGAAGAAAGTGCGCCAATTAGCGAATGCGCTGTATGTAGTTCTGAACGGTACATGTCCTTATTCCTCGGTTGTCATTGGTCAGCCATATTGTTATGAGGCAATGAGACATATCATGGAATAAAATCGTTTATATAGTGTAAAATGAATAAAACAGTACCAAACATGATATGCACAAGATAACTTTCCTTCTACAGTAGGGGGCGCTGCTTGCAGTCAGAATATCAAGAGGGTACAGCTCTTCAATTTGAGCTTTATTTCATTAAAATATATTCAGAAGTTTCGGAGATATAGCCTTAAATATACAGTAGTTAGGAAGAATGCACAACAATATAATATATATAAAAATGACATATGTTATGTTGTTGAGATGTTGCCTAACAACATATATATACCAATTAGTTGAGTTTAGAAGAAAAGTGAAGAAATTCGTGTTTGAAGACATACTTTTTCTACTTAGGATGAGTGTCACGTGGTCTCATCAAGACTGCAAGGGTTATATTGCTTCATGTATAACAACAGGTACTATCTTCATTTTTTAAAATTTTTTGTTGTAATGTGTAGATTTTCTTACCATTTTATCATGTTTGCAATTCTTAGGTAGTATATTTGGTTGTTGTATGGAAAACATATACAGGGTGATGCAAAATTCAAACCCATAGTATAAAAATTTTATTTGTTTTTCAAAAAATGAAGAAAGTGCGCCAATTAGCGAATGCGCTGTATGTAGTTCTGAACAGTACATGTCCTTATTCCTCGGTTGTCATTGGTCAGCCATATTGTTATGAGGCAATGAGACATATCATGGAATAAAATCGTTTATATAGTGTAAAATGAATAAAACAGTACCAAACATGATATGCACAAGATAACTTTCCTTCTACAGTAGGGGGCGCTGCTTGCAGTCAGAATATCAAGAGGGTACAGCTCTTCAATTTGAGCTTTATTTCATTAAAATATATTCAGAAGTTTCGGAGATATAGCCTTAAATATACAGTAGTTAGGAAGAATGCACAACAATATAATATATATAAAAATGACATATGTTATATTGTTGAGATGTTGCCTAACAACATATATATACCAATTAGTTGAGTTTAGAAGAAAAGTGAAGAAATTCGTGTTTGAAGACATACTTTTCTACTTAGGACGAGTGTCACGTGGTCTCATCAAGACTGTAAGGGTTATATTGCTTCATGTATAACAACAGGTACTATCTTCATTTTTTAAAATTTTTTGGTGTAATGTGCAGATTTTCTTACCATTTTATCATGTTTGCAATTCTTAGGTAGTATATTTGGTTGTTGTATGGAAAACATATACAGGGTGATGCAAAATTCAAACCCATAGTATAAAAATTTTATTTGTTTTTCAAAAAATGAAGAAAGTGCGCCAATTAGCGAATGCGCTGTATGTAGTTCTGAACGGTACATGTCCTTATTCCTCGGTTGTCATTGGTCAGCCATATTGTTATGAGGCAATGAGACATATCATGGAATAAAATCGTTTATATAGTGTAAAATGAATAAAACAGTACCAAACATGATATGCACAAGATAACTTTCCTTCTACAGTAGGGGGCGCTGCTTGCAGTCAGAATATCAAGAGGGTACAGCTCTTCAATTTGAGCTTTATTTCATTAAAATATATTCAGAAGTTTCGGAGATATAGCCTTAAATATACAGTAGTTAGGAAGAATGCACAACAATATAATATATATAAAAATGACATATGTTATATTGTTGAGATGTTGCCTAACAACATATATATACCAATTAGTTGAGTTTAGAAGAAAAGTGAAGAAATTCGTGTTTGAAGACATACTTTTTCTACTTAGGATGAGTGTCACGTGGTCTCATCAAGACTGCAAGGGTTATATTGCTTCATGTATAACAACAGGTACTATCTTCATTTTTTAAAATTTTTTGTTGTAATGTGTAGATTTTCTTACCATTTTATCATGTTTGCAATTCTTAGGTAGTATATTTGGTTGTTGTATGGAAAACATATACAGGGTGATGCAAAATTCAAACCCATAGTATAAAAATTTTATTTGTTTTTCAAAAAATGATAAAGTGCGCCAATTAGCGAATGCGCTGTATGTAGTTCTGAACGGTACATGTCCTTATTCCTCGGTTGTCATTGGTCAGCCATATTGTTATGAGGCAATGAGACATATCATGGAATAAAATCGTTTATATAGTGTAAAATGAATAAAACAGTACCAAACATGATATGCACAAGATAACTTTCCTTCTACAGTAGGGGGCGCTGCTTGCAGTCAGAATATCAAGAGGGTACAGCTCTTCAATTTGAGCTTTATTTCATTAAAATATATTCAGAAGTTTCGGAGATATAGCCTTAAATATACAGTAGTTAGGAAGAATGCACAACAATATAATATATATAAAAATGACATATGTTATATTGTTGAGATGTTGCCTAACAACATATATATACCAATTAGTTGAGTTTAGAAGAAAAGTGAAGAAATTCGTGTTTGAAGACATACTTTTTCTACTTTGGACGAGTGTCACGTGGTCTCATCAAGACTGCAAGGGTTATATTGCTTCATGTATAACAACAGGTACTATCTTCATTTTTTAAAATTTTTTGTTGTAATGTGTAGATTTTCTTACCATTTTATCATGTTTGCAATTCTTAGGTAGTATATTTGGTTGTTGTATGGAAAACATATACAGGGTGATGCAAAATTCAAACCCATAGTATAAAAATTTTATTTGTTTTTCAAAAAATGAAGAAAGTGCGCCAATTAGCGAATGCGCTGTATGTAGTTCTGAACGGTACATGTCCTTATTCCTCGGTTGTCATTGGTCAGCCATATTGTTATGAGGCAATGAGACATATCATGGAATAAAATCGTTTATATAGTGTAAAATGAATAAAACAGTACCAAACATGATATGCACAAGATAACTTTCCTTCTACAGTAGGGGGCGCTGCTTGCAGTCAGAATATCAAGAGGGTACAGCTCTTCAATTTGAGCTTGATTTCATTAAAATATATTCAGAAGTTTCGGAGATATAGCCTTAAATATACAGTAGTTAGGAAGAATGCACAACAATATAATATATATAAAAATGACATATGTTATATTGTTGAGATGTTGCCTAACAACATATATATACCAATTAGTTGAGTTTAGAAGAAAAGTGAAGAAATTCGTGTTTGAAGACATACTTTTTCTACTTAGGATGAGTGTCACGTGGTCTCATCAAGACTGCAAGGGTTATATTGCTTCATGTATAACAACAGGTACTATCTTCATTTTTTAAAATTTTTTGTTGTAATGTGTAGATTTTCTTACCATTTTATCATGTTTGCAATTCTTAGGTAGTATATTTGGTTGTTGTATGGAAAACATATACAGGGTGATGCAAAATTCAAACCCATAGTATAAAAATTTTATTTGTTTTTCAAAAAATGAAGAAAGTGCGCCAATTAGCGAATGCGCTGTATGTAGTTCTGAACGGTACATGTCCTTATTCCTCGGTTGTCATTGGTCAGCCATATTGTTATGAGGCAATGAGACATATCATGGAATAAAATCGTTTATATAGTGTAAAATGAATAAAACAGTACCAAACATGATATGCACAAGATAACTTTCCTTCTACAGTAGGGGGCGCTGCTTGCAGTCAGAATATCAAGAGGGTACAGCTCTTCAATTTGAGCTTTATTTCATTAAAATATATTCAGAAGTTTCAGAGATATAGCCTTAAATATACAGTAGTTAGGAAGAATGCACAACAATATAATATATATAAAAATGACATATGTTATGTTGTTGAGATGTTGCCTAACAACATATATATACCAATTAGTTGAGTTTAGAAGAAAAGTGAAGAAATTCGTGTTTGAAGACATACTTTTTCTACTTAGGATGAGTGTCACGTGGTCTCATCAAGACTGCAAGGGTTATATTGCTTCATGTATAACAACAGGTACTATCTTCATTTTTTAAAATTTTTTGTTGTAATGTGTAGATTTTCTTACCATTTTATCATGTTTGCAATTCTTAGGTAGTATATTTGGTTGTTGTATGGAAAACATATACAGGGTGATGCAAAATTCAAACCCATAGTATAAAAATTTTATTTGTTTTTCAAAAAATGAAGAAAGTGCGCCAATTAGCGAATGCGCTGTATGTAGTTCTGAACAGTACATGTCCTTATTCCTCGGTTGTCATTGGTCAGCCATATTGTTATGAGGCAATGAGACATATCATGGAATAAAATCGTTTATATAGTGTAAAATGAATAAAACAGTACCAAACATGATATGCACAAGATAACTTTCCTTCTACAGTAGGGGGCGCTGCTTGCAGTCAGAATATCAAGAGGGTACAGCTCTTCAATTTGAGCTTTATTTCATTAAAATATATTCAGAAGTTTCGGAGATATAGCCTTAAATATACAGTAGTTAGGAAGAATGCACAACAATATAATATATATAAAAATGACATATGTTATATTGTTGAGATGTTGCCTAACAACATATATATACCAATTAGTTGAGTTTAGAAGAAAAGTGAAGAAATTCGTGTCTGAAGACATACTTTTTCTACTTAGGACGAGTGTCACGTGGTCTCATCAAGACTGTAAGGGTTATATTGCTTCATGTATAACAACAGGTACTATCTTCATTTTTTAAAATTTTTTGGTGTAATGTGCAGATTTTCTTACCATTTTATCATGTTTGCAATTCTTAGGTAGTATATTTGGTTGTTGTATGGAAAACATATACAGGGTGATGCAAAATTCAAACCCATAGTATAAAAATTTTATTTGTTTTTCAAAAAATGAAGAAAGTGCGCCAATTAGCGAATGCGCTGTATGTAGTTCTGAACGGTACATGTCCTTATTCCTCGGTTGTCATTGGTCAGCCATATTGTTATGAGGCAATGAGACATATCATGGAATAAAATCGTTTATATAGTGTAAAATGAATAAAACAGTACCAAACATGATATGCACAAGATAACTTTCCTTCTACAGTAGGGGGCGCTGCTTGCAGTCAGAATATCAAGAGGGTACAGCTCTTCAATTTGAGCTTTATTTCATTAAAATATATTCAGAAGTTTCGGAGATATAGCCTTAAATATACAGTAGTTAGGAAGAATGCACAACAATATAATATATATAAAAATGACATATGTTATATTGTTGAGATGTTGCCTAACAACATATATATACCAATTAGTTGAGTTTAGAAGAAAAGTGAAGAAATTCGTGTTTGAAGACATACTTTTTCTACTTAGGATGAGTGTCACGTGGTCTCATCAAGACTGCAAGGGTTATATTGCTTCATGTATAACAACAGGTACTATCTTCATTTTTTAAAATTTTTTGTTGTAATGTGTAGATTTTCTTACCATTTTATCATGTTTGCAATTCTTAGGTAGTATATTTGGTTGTTGTATGGAAAACATATACAGGGTGATGCAAAATTCAAACCCATAGTATAAAAATTTTATTTGTTTTTCAAAAAATGATAAAGTGCGCCAATTAGCGAATGCGCTGTATGTAGTTCTGAACGGTACATGTCCTTATTCCTCGGTTGTCATTGGTCAGCCATATTGTTATGAGGCAATGAGACATATCATGGAATAAAATCGTTTATATAGTGTAAAATGAATAAAACAGTACCAAACATGATATGCACAAGATAACTTTCCTTCTACAGTAGGGGGCGCTGCTTGCCGTCAGAATATCAAGAGGGTACAGCTCTTCAATTTGAGCTTTATTTCATTAAAATATATTCAGAAGTTTCGGAGATATAGCCTTAAATATACAGTAGTTAGGAAGAATGCACAACAATATAATATATATAAAAATGACATATGTTATATTGTTGAGATGTTGCCTAACAACATATATATACCAATTAGTTGAGTTTAGAAGAAAAGTGAAGAAATTCGTGTTTGAAGACATACTTTTTCTACTTTGGACGAGTGTCACGTGGTCTCATCAAGACTGCAAGGGTTATATTGCTTCATGTATAACAACAGGTACTATCTTCATTTTTTAAAATTTTTTGTTGTAATGTGCAGATTTTCTTACCATTTTATCATGTTTGCAATTCATAGGTAGTATATTTGGTTGTTGTATGGAAAACATATACAGGGTGATGCAAAATTCAAACCCATAGTATCAAAATTTTATTTGTTTTTCAAAAAATGAAGAAAGTGCGCCAATTAGCGAATGCGCTGTATGTAGTTCTGAACGGTACATGTCCTTATTCCTCGGTTGTCATTGGTCAGCCATATTGTTATGAGGCAATGAGACATATCATGGAATAAAATCGTTTATATAGTGTAAAATGAATAAAACAGTACCAAACATGATATGCACAAGATAACTTTCCTTCTACAGTAGGGGGCGCTGCTTGCAGTCAGAATATGAAGAGGGTACAGCTCTTCAATTTGAGCTTTATTTCATTAAAATATATTCAGAAGTTTCGGAGATATAGCCTTAAATATACAGTAGTTAGGAAGAATGCACAACAATATAATAAATATAAAAATGACATATGTTATATTGTTGAGATGTTGCCTAACAACATATATATACCAATTAGTTGAGTTTAGAAGAAAAGTGAAGAAATTCGTGTTTGAAGACATACTTTTTCTACTTAGGATGAGTGTCACGTGGTCTCATCAAGACTGCAAGGGTTATATTGCTTCATGTATAACAACAGGTACTATCTTCATTTTTTAAAATTTTTTGTTGTAATGTGTAGATTTTCTTACCATTTTATCATGTTTGCAATTCTTAGGTAGTATATTTGGTTGTTGTATGGAAAACATATACAGGGTGATGCAAAATTCAAACCCATAGTATAAAAATTTTATTTGTTTTTCAAAAAATGATAAAGTGCGCCAATTAGCGAATGCGCTGTATGTAGTTCTGAACGGTACATGTCCTTATTCCTCGGTTGTCATTGGTCAGCCATATTGTTATGAGGCAATGAGACATATCATGGAATAAAATCGTTTATATAGTGTAAAATGAATAAAACAGTACCAAACATGATATGCACAAGATAACTTTCCTTCTACAGTAGGGGGCGCTGCTTGCAGTCAGAATATCAAGAGGGTACAGCTCTTCAATTTGAGCTTTATTTCATTAAAATATATTCAGAAGTTTCGGAGATATAGCCTTAAATATACAGTAGTTAGGAAGAATGCACAACAATATAATATATATAAAAATGACATATGTTATATTGTTGAGATGTTGCCTAACAACATATATATACCAATTAGTTGAGTTTAGAAGAAAAGTGAAGAAATTCGTGTTTGAAGACATACTTTTTCTACTTAGGACGAGTGTCACGTGGTCTCATCAAGACTGCAAGGGTTATATTGCTTCATGTATAACAACAGGTACTATCTTCATTTTTTAAAATTTTTTGTTGTAATGTGCAGATTTTCTTACCATTTTATCATGTTTGCAATTCTTAGGTAGTATATTTGGTTGTTGTATGGAAAACATATACAGGGTGATGCAAAATTCAAACCCATAGTATAAAAATTTTATTTGTTTTTCAAAAAATGAAGAAAGTGCGCCAATTAGCGAATGCGCTGTATGTAGTTCTGAACGGTACATGTCCTTATTCCTCGGTTGTCATTGGTCAGCCATATTGTTATGAGGCAATGAGACATATCATGGAATAAAATCGTTTATATAGTGTAAAATGAATAAAACAGTACCAAACATGATATGCACAAGATAACTTTCCTTCTACAGTAGGGGGCGCTGCTTGCAGTCAGAATATCAAGAGGGTACAGCTCTTCAATTTGAGCTTTATTTCATTAAAATATATTCAGAAGTTTCGGAGATATAGCCTTAAATATACAGTAGTTAGGAAGAATGCACAACAATATAATATATATAAAAATGACATATGTTATATTGTTGAGATGTTGCCTAACAACATATATATACCAATTAGTTGAGTTTAGAAGAAAAGTGAAGAAATTCGTGTTTGAAGACATACTTTTTCTACTTAGGATGAGTGTCACGTGGTCTCATCAAGACTGCAAGGGTTATATTGCTTCATGTATAACAACAGGTACTATCTTCATTTTTTAAAATTTTTTGTTGTAATGTGTAGATTTTCTTACCATTTTATCATGTTTGCAATTCTTAGGTAGTATATTTGGTTGTTGTATGGAAAACATATACAGGGTGATGCAAAATTCAAACCCATAGTATAAAAATTTTATTTGTTTTTCAAAAAATGAAGAAAGTGCGCCAATTAGCGAATGCGCTGTATGTAGTTCTGAACGGTACATGTCCTTATTCCTCGGTTGTCATTGGTCAGCCATATTGTTATGAGGCAATGAGACATATCATGGAATAAAATCGTTTATATAGTGTAAAATGAATAAAACAGTACCAAACATGATATGCACAAGATAACTTTCCTTCTACAGTAGGGGGCGCTGCTTGCAGTCAGAATATCAAGAGGGTACAGCTCTTCAATTTGAGCTTGATTTCATTAAAATATATTCAGAAGTTTCGGAGATATAGCCTTAAATATACAGTAGTTAGGAAGAATGCACAACAATATAATATATATAAAAATGACATATGTTATATTGTTGAGATGTTGCCTAACAACATATATATACCAATTAGTTGAGTTTAGAAGAAAAGTGAAGAAATTCGTGTTTGAAGACATACTTTTTCTACTTAGGACGAGTGTCACGTGGTCTCATCAAGACTGTAAGGGTTATATTGCTTCATGTATAACAACAGGTACTATCTTCATTTTTTAAAATTTTTTGTTGTAATGTGCAGATTTTCTTACCATTTTATCATGTTTGCAATTCTTAGGTAGTATATTTGGTTGTTGTATGGAAAACATATACAGGGTGATGCAAAATTCAAACCCATAGTATAAAAATTTTATTTGTTTTTCAAAAAATGAAGAAAGTGCGCCAATTAGCGAATGCGCTGTATGTAGTTCTGAACGGTACATGTCCTTATTCCTCGGTTGTCATTGGTCAGCCATATTGTTATGAGGCAATGAGACATATCATGGAATAAAATCGTTTATATAGTGTAAAATGAATAAAACAGTACCAAACATGATATGCACAAGATAACTTTCCTTCTACAGTAGGGGGCGCTGCATGCAGTCAGAATATGAAGAGGGTACAGCTCTTCAATTTGAGCTTTATTTCATTAAAATATATTCAGAAGTTTCGGAGATATAGCCTTAAATATACAGTAGTTAGGAAGAATGCACAACAATATAATATATATAAAAATGACATATGTTATATTGTTGAGATGTTGCCTAACAACATATATATACCAATTAGTTGAGTTTAGAAGAAAAGTGAAGAAATTCGTGTTTGAAGACATACTTTTTATACTTAGGACGAGTGTCACGTGGTCTCATCTAGACTGTAAGGGTTATATTGCTTCATGTATAACAACAGGTACTATCTTCATTTTTTAAAATTTTTTGTTGTAATGTGCAGATTTTCTTACCAGTTTATCATGTTTGCAATTCTTAGGTAGTATATTTGGTTGTTGTATGGAAAACATATACAGGGTGATGCAAAATTCAAACCCATAGTATAAAAATTTTATTTGTTTTTCAAAAAATGAAGAAAGTGCGCCAATTAGCGAATGCGCTGTATGTAGTTCTGAACGGTACATGTCCTTATTCCTCGGTTGTCATTGGTCAGCCATATTGTTATGAGGCAATGAGACATATCATGGAATAAAATCGTTTATATAGTGTAAAATGAATAAAACAGTACCAAACATGATATGCACAAGATAACTTTCCTTCTACAGTAGGGGGCGCTGCATGCAGTCAGAATATGAAGAGGGTACAGCTCTTCAATTTGAGCTTTATTTCATTAAAATATATTCAGAAGTTTCGGAGATATAGCCTTAAATATACAGTAGTTAGGAAGAATGCACAACAATATAATATATATAAAAATGACATATGTTATATTGTTGAGATGTTGCCTAACAACATATATATACCAATTAGTTGAGTTTAGAAGAAAAGTGAAGAAATTCGTGTTTGAAGACATACTTTTTATACTTAGGACGAGTGTCACGTGGTCTCATCTAGACTGTAAGGGTTATATTGCTTCATGTATAACAACAGGTACTATCTTCATTTTTTAAAATTTTTTGTTGTAATGTGCAGATTTTCTTACTAGTTTATCATGTTTGCAATTCTTAGGTAGTATATTTGGTTGTTGTATGGAAAACATATACAGGGTGATGCAAAATTCAAACCCATAGTATAAAAATTTTATTTGTTTTTCAAAAAATGAAGAAAGTGCGCCAATTAGCGAATGCGCTGTATGTAGTTCTGAACGGTACATGTCCTTATTCCTCGGTTGTCATTGGTCAGCCATATTGTTATGAGGCAATGAGACATATCATGGAATAAAATCGTTTATATAGTGTAAAATGAATAAAACAGTACCAAACATGATATGCACAAGATAACTTTCCTTCTACAGTAGGGGGCGCTGCATGCAGTCAGAATATGAAGAGGGTACAGCTCTTCAATTTGAGCTTTATTTCATTAATATATATTCAGAAGTTTCGGAGATATAGCCTTAAATATACAGTAGTTAGGAAGAATGCACAACAATATAATATATATAAAAATGACATATGTTATATTGTTGAGATGTTGCCTAACAACATATATATACCAATTAGTTGAGTTTAGAAGAAAAGTGAAGAAATTCGTGTTTGAAGACATACTTTTTCTACTTAGGATGAGTGTCACGTGGTCTCATCAAGACTGCAAGGGTTATATTGCTTCATGTATAACAACAGGTACTATCTTCATTTTTTAAAATTTTTTGTTGTAATGTGTAGATTTTCTTACCATTTTATCATGTTTGCAATTCTTAGGTAGTATATTTGGTTGTTGTATGGAAAACATATACAGGGTGATGCAAAATTCAAACCCATAGTATAAAAATTTTATTTGTTTTTCAAAAAATGAAGAAAGTGCGCCAATTAGCGAATGCGCTGTATGTAGTTCTGAACGGTACATGTCCTTATTCCTCGGTTGTCATTGGTCAGCCATATTGTTATGAGGCAATGAGACATATCATGGAATAAAATCGTTTATATAGTGTAAAATGAATAAAACAGTACCAAACATGATATGCACAAGATAACTTTCCTTCTACAGTAGGGGGCGCTGCTTGCAGTCAGAATATCAAGAGGGTACAGCTCTTCAATTTGAGCTTTATTTCATTAAAATATATTCAGAAGTTTCGGAGATATAGCCTTAAATATACAGTAGTTAGGAAGAATGCACAACAATATAATATATATAAAAATGACATATGTTATGTTGTTGAGATGTTGCCTAACAACATATATATACCAATTAGTTGAGTTTAGAAGAAAAGTGAAGAAATTCGTGTTTGAAGACATACTTTTTCTACTTAGGATGAGTGTCACGTGGTCTCATCAAGACTGCAAGGGTTATATTGCTTCATGTATAACAACAGGTACTATCTTCATTTTTTAAAATTTTTTGTTGTAATGTGTAGATTTTCTTACCATTTTATCATGTTTGCAATTCTTAGGTAGTATATTTGGTTGTTGTATGGAAAACATATACAGGGTGATGCAAAATTCAAACCCATAGTATAAAAATTTTATTTGTTTTTCAAAAAATGAAGAAAGTGCGCCAATTAGCGAATGCGCTGTATGTAGTTCTGAACGGTACATGTCCTTATTCCTCGGTTGTCATTGGTCAGCCATATTGTTATGAGGCAATGAGACATATCATGGAACAAAATCGTTTATATAGTGTAAAATGAATAAAACAGTACCAAACATGATATGCACAAGATAACTTTCCTTCTACAGTAGGGGGCGCTGCTTGCAGTCAGAATATGAAGAGGGTACAGCTCTTCAATTTGAGCTTGATTTCATTAAAATATATTCAGAAGTTTCGGAGATATAGCCTTAAATATACAGTAGTTAGGAAGAATGCACAACAATATAATATATATAAAAATGACATATGTTATATTGTTGAGATGTTGCCTAACAACATATATATACCAATTAGTTGAGTTTAGAAGAAAAGTGAAGAAATTCGTGTTTGAAGACATACTTTTTCTACTTAGGACGAGTGTCACGTGGTCTCATCAAGACTGTAAGGGTTATATTGCTTCATGTATAACAACAGGTACTATCTTCATTTTTTAAAATTTTTTGTTGTAATGTGCAGATTTTCTTACCATTTTATCATGTTTGCAATTCTTAGGTAGTATATTTGGTTGTTGTATGGAAAACATATACAGGGTGATGCAAAATTCAAACCCATAGTATAAAAATTTTATTTGTTTTTCAAAAAATGAAGAAAGTGCGCCAATTAGCGAATGCGCTGTATGTAGTTCTGAACGGTACATGTCCTTATTCCTCGGTTGTCATTGGTCAGCCATATTGTTATGAGGCAATGAGACATATCATGGAATAAAATCGTTTATATAGTGTAAAATGAATAAAACAGTACCAAACATGATATGCACAAGATAACTTTCCTTCTACAGTAGGGGGCGCTGCATGCAGTCAGAATATGAAGAGGGTACAGCTCTTCAATTTGAGCTTTATTTCATTAAAATATATTCAAAAGTTTCGGAGATATAGCCTTAAATATACAGTAGTTAGGAAGAATGCACAACAATATAATATATATAAAAATGACATATGTTATATTGTTGAGATGTTGCCTAACATCATATATATACCAATTAGTTGAGTTTAGAAGAAAAGTGAAGAAATTCGTGTTTGAAGACATACTTTTTCTACTTAGGATGAGTGTCACGTGGTCTCATCTAGACTGTAAGGGTTATATTGCTTCATGTATAACAACAGGTACTATCTTCATTTTTTAAAATTTTTTGTTGTAATGTGCAGATTTTCTTACCAGTTTATCATGTTTGCAATTCTTAGGTAGTATATTTGGTTGTTGTATGGAAAACATATACAGGGTGATGCAAAATTCAAACCCATAGTATAAAAATTTTATTTGTTTTTCAAAAAATGAAGAAAGTGCGCCAATTAGCGAATGCGCTGTATGTAGTTCTGAACGGTACATGTCCTTATTCCTCGGTTGTCATTGGTCAGCCATATTGTTATGAGGCAATGAGACATATCATGGAATAAAATCGTTTATATAGTGTAAAATGAATAAAACAGTACCAAACATGATATGCACAAGATAACTTTCCTTCTACAGTAGGGGGCGCTGCTTGCAGTCAGAATATCAAGAGGGTACAGCTCTTCAATTTGAGCTTTATTTCATTAAAATATATTCAGAAGTTTCGGAGATATAGCCTTAAATATACAGTAGTTAGGAAGAATGCACAACAATATAATATATATAAAAATGACATATGTTATATTGTTGAGATGTTGCCTAACAACATATATATACCAATTAGTTGAGTTTAGAAGAAAAGTGAAGAAATTCGTGTTTGAAGACATACTTTTTATACTTAGGACGAGTGTCACGTGGTCTCATCTAGACTGTAAGGGTTATATTGCTTCATGTATAACAACAGGTACTATCTTCATTTTTTAAAATTTTTTGTTGTAATGTGCAGATTTTCTTACTAGTTTATCATGTTTGCAATTCTTAGGTAGTATATTTGGTTGTTGTATGGAAAACATATACAGGGTGATGCAAAATTCAAACCCATAGTATAAAAATTTTATTTGTTTTTCAAAAAATGAAGAAAGTGCGCCAATTAGCGAATGCGCTGTATGTAGTTCTGAACGGTACATGTCCTTATTCCTCGGTTGTCATTGGTCAGCCATATTGTTATGAGGCAATGAGACATATCACGGAATAAAATCGTTTATATAGTGTAAAATGAATAAAACAGTACCAAACATGATATGCACAAGATAACTTTCCTTCTACAGTAGGGGGCGCTGCATGCAGTCAGAATATGAAGAGGGTACAGCTCTTCAATTTGAGCTTTATTTCATTAAAATATATTCAGAAGTTTCGGAGATATAGCCTTAAATATACAGTAGTTAGGAAGAATGCACAACAATATAATATATATAAAAATGACATATGTTATATTGTTGAGATGTTGCCTAACAACATATATATACCAATTAGTTGAGTTTAGAAGAAAAGTGAAGAAATTCGTGTTTGAAGACATACTTTTTCTACTTAGGATGAGTGTCACGTGGTCTCATCAAGACTGCAAGGGTTATATTGCTTCATGTATAACAACAGGTACTATCTTCATTTTTTAAAATTTTTTGTTGTAATGTGTAGATTTTCTTACCATTTTATCATGTTTGCAATTCTTAGGTAGTATATTTGGTTGTTGTATGGAAAACATATACAGGGTGATGCAAAATTCAAACCCATAGTATAAAAATTTTATTTGTTTTTCAAAAAATGAAGAAAGTGCGCCAATTAGCGAATGCGCTGTATGTAGTTCTGAACGGTACATGTCCTTATTCCTCGGTTGTCATTGGTCAGCCATATTGTTATGAGGCAATGAGACATATCATGGAATAAAATCGTTTATATAGTGTAAAATGAATAAAACAGTACCAAACATGATATGCACAAGATAACTTTCCTTCTACAGTAGGGGGCGCTGCTTGCAGTCAGAATATCAAGAGGGTACAGCTCTTCAATTTGAGCTTTATTTCATTAAAATATATTCAGAAGTTTCGGAGATATAGCCTTAAATATACAGTAGTTAGGAAGAATGCACAACAATATAATATATATAAAAATGACATATGTTATATTGTTGAGATGTTGCCTAACAACATATATATACCAATTAGTTGAGTTTAGAAGAAAAGTGAAGAAATTCGTGTTTGAAGACATACTTTTTCTACTTAGGATGAGTGTCACGTGGTCTCATCAAGACTGCAAGGGTTATATTGCTTCATGTATAACAACAGGTACTATCTTCATTTTTTAAAATTTTTTGTTGTAATGTGCAGATTTTCTTACCAGTTTATCATGTTTGCAATTCTTAGGTAGTATATTTGGTTGTTGTATGGAAAACATATACAGGGTGATGCAAAATTCAAACCCATAGTATAAAAATTTTATTTGTTTTTCAAAAAATGAAGAAAGTGCGCCAATTAGCGAATGCGCTGTATGTAGTTCTGAACGGTACATGTCCTTATTCCTCGGTTGTCATTGGTCAGCCATATTGTTATGAGGCAATGAGACATATCATGGAATAAAATCGTTTATATAGTGTAAAATGAATAAAACAGTACCAAACATGATATGCACAAGATAACTTTCCTTCTACAGTAGGGGGCGCTGCTTGCAGTCAGAATATGAAGAGGGTACAGCTCTTCAATTTGAGCTTGATTTCATTAAAATATATTCAGAAGTTTCGGAGATATAGCCTTAAATATACAGTAGTTAGGAAGAATGCACAACAATATAATATATATAAAAATGACATATGTTATATTGTTGAGATGTTGCCTAACAACATATATATACCAATTAGTTGAGTTTAGAAGAAAAGTGAAGAAATTCGTGTTTGAAGACATACTTTTTATACTTAGGACGAGTGTCACGTGGTCTCATCTAGACTGTAAGGGTTATATTGCTTCATGTATAACAACAGGTACTATCTTCATTTTTTAAAATTTTTTGTTGTAATGTGCAGATTTTCTTACTAGTTTATCATGTTTGCAATTCTTAGGTAGTATATTTGGTTGTTGTATGGAAAACATATACAGGGTGATGCAAAATTCAAACCCATAGTATAAAAATTTTATTTGTTTTTCAAAAAATGAAGAAAGTGCGCCAATTAGCGAATGCGCTGTATGTAGTTCTGAACGGTACATGTCCTTATTCCTCGGTTGTCATTGGTCAGCCATATTGTTATGAGGCAATGAGACATATCATGGAATAAAATCGTTTATATAGTGTAAAATGAATAAAACAGTACCAAACATGATATGCACAAGATAACTTTCCTTCTACAGTAGGGGGCGCTGCATGCAGTCAGAATATGAAGAGGGTACAGCTCTTCAATTTGAGCTTTATTTCATTAAAATATATTCAGAAGTTTCGGAGATATAGCCTTAAATATACAGTAGTTAGGAAGAATGCACAACAATATAATATATATAAAAATGACATATGTTATATTGTTGAGATGTTGCCTAACAACATATATATACCAATTAGTTGAGTTTAGAAGAAAAGTGAAGAAATTCGTGTTTGAAGACATACTTTTTCTACTTAGGATGAGTGTCACGTGGTCTCATCAAGACTGCAAGGGTTATATTGCTTCATGTATAACAACAGGTACTATCTTCATTTTTTAAAATTTTTTGTTGTAATGTGTAGATTTTCTTACCATTTTATCATGTTTGCAATTCTTAGGTAGTATATTTGGTTGTTGTATGGAAAACATATACAGGGTGATGCAAAATTCAAACCCATAGTATAAAAATTTTATTTGTTTTTCAAAAAATGAAGAAAGTGCGCCAATTAGCGAATGCGCTGTATGTAGTTCTGAACGGTACATGTCCTTATTCCTCGGTTGTCATTGGTCAGCCATATTGTTATGAGGCAATGAGACATATCATGGAATAAAATCGTTTATATAGTGTAAAATGAATAAAACAGTACCAAACATGATATGCACAAGATAACTTTCCTTCTACAGTAGGGGGCGCTGCTTGCAGTCAGAATATCAAGAGGGTACAGCTCTTCAATTTGAGCTTGATTTCATTAAAATATATTCAGAAGTTTCGGAGATATAGCCTTAAATATACAGTAGTTAGGAAGAATGCACAACAATATAATATATATAAAAATGACATATGTTATATTGTTGAGATGTTGCCTAACAACATATATATACCAATTAGTTGAGTTTAGAAGAAAAGTGAAGAAATTCGTGTTTGAAGACATACTTTTTCTACTTAGGACGAGTGTCACGTGGTCTCATCAAGACTGTAAGGGTTATATTGCTTCATGTATAACAACAGGTACTATCTTCATTTTTTAAAATTTTTTGTTGTAATGTGCAGATTTTCTTACCATTTTATCATGTTTGCAATTCTTAGGTAGTATATTTGGTTGTTGTATGGAAAACATATACAGGGTGATGCAAAATTCAAACCCATAGTATAAAAATTTTATTTGTTTTTCAAAAAATGAAGAAAGTGCGCCAATTAGCGAATGCGCTGTATGTAGTTCTGAACGGTACATGTCCTTATTCCTCGGTTGTCATTGGTCAGCCATATTGTTATGAGGCAATGAGACATATCATGGAATAAAATCGTTTATATAGTGTAAAATGAATAAAACAGTACCAAACATGATATGCACAAGATAACTTTCCTTCTACAGTAGGGGGCGCTGCTTGCAGTCAGAATATCAAGAGGGTACAGCTCTTCAATTTGAGCTTTATTTCATTAAAATATATTCAGAAGTTTCGGAGATATAGCCTTAAATATACAGTAGTTAGGAAGAATGCACAACAATATAATATATATAAAAATGACATATGTTATATTGTTGAGATGTTGCCTAACAACATATATATACCAATTAGTTGAGTTTAGAAGAAAAGTGAAGAAATTCGTGTTTGAAGACATACTTTTTCTACTTAGGATGAGTGTCACGTGGTCTCATCAAGACTGCAAGGGTTATATTGCTTCATGTATAACAACAGGTACTATCTTCATTTTTTAAAATTTTTTGTTGTAATGTGTAGATTTTCTTACCATTTTATCATGTTTGCAATTCTTAGGTAGTATATTTGGTTGTTGTATGGAAAACATATACAGGGTGATGCAAAATTCAAACCCATAGTATAAAAATTTTATTTGTTTTTCAAAAAATGAAGAAAGTGCGCCAATTAGCGAATGCGCTGTATGTAGTTCTGAACGGTACATGTCCTTATTCCTCGGTTGTCATTGGTCAGCCATATTGTTATGAGGCAATGAGACATATCATGGAATAAAATCGTTTATATAGTGTAAAATGAATAAAACAGTACCAAACATGATATGCACAAGATAACTTTCCTTCTACAGTAGGGGGCGCTGCTTGCAGTCAGAATATCAAGAGGGTACAGCTCTTCAATTTGAGCTTTATTTCATTAAAATATATTCAGAAGTTTCGGAGATATAGCCTTAAATATACAGTAGTTAGGAAGAATGCACAACAATATAATATATATAAAAATGACATATGTTATGTTGTTGAGATGTTGCCTAACAACATATATATACCAATTAGTTGAGTTTAGAAGAAAAGTGAAGAAATTCGTGTTTGAAGACATACTTTTTCTACTTAGGATGAGTGTCACGTGGTCTCATCAAGACTGCAAGGGTTATATTGCTTCATGTATAACAACAGGTACTATCTTCATTTTTTAAAATTTTTTGTTGTAATGTGTAGATTTTCTTACCATTTTATCATGTTTGCAATTCTTAGGTAGTATATTTGGTTGTTGTATGGAAAACATATACAGGGTGATGCAAAATTCAAACCCATAGTATAAAAATTTTATTTGTTTTTCAAAAAATGAAGAAAGTGCGCCAATTAGCGAATGCGCTGTATGTAGTTCTGAACGGTACATGTCCTTATTCCTCGGTTGTCATTGGTCAGCCATATTGTTATGAGGCAATGAGACATATCATGGAACAAAATCGTTTATATAGTGTAAAATGAATAAAACAGTACCAAACATGATATGCAGAAGATAACTTTCCTTCTACAGTAGGGGGCGCTGCTTGCAGTCAGAATATGAAGAGGGTACAGCTCTTCAATTTGAGCTTGATTTCATTAAAATATATTCAGAAGTTTCGGAGATATAGCCTTAAATATACAGTAGTTAGGAAGAATGCACAACAATATAATATATATAAAAATGACATATGTTATATTGTTGAGATGTTGCCTAACAACAAATATATACCAATTAGTTGAGTTTAGAAGAAAAGTGAAGAAATTCGTGTTTGAAGACATACTTTTTCTACTTAGGACGAGTGTCACGTGGTCTCATCAAGACTGTAAGGGTTATATTGCTTCATGTATAACAACAGGTACTATCTTCATTTTTTAAAATTTTTTGTTGTAATGTGCAGATTTTCTTACCATTTTATCATGTTTGCAATTCTTAGGTAGTATATTTGGTTGTTGTATGGAAAACATATACAGGGTGATGCAAAATTCAAACCCATAGTATAAAAATTTTATTTGTTTTTCAAAAAATGAAGAAAGTGCGCCAATTAGCGAATGCGCTGTATGTAGTTCTGAACGGTACATGTCCTTATTCCTCGGTTGTCATTGGTCAGCCATATTGTTATGAGGCAATGAGACATATCATGGAATAAAATCGTTTATATAGTGTAAAATGAATAAAACAGTACCAAACATGATATGCACAAGATAACTTTCCTTCTACAGTAGGGGGCGCTGCATGCAGTCAGAATATGAAGAGGGTACAGCTCTTCAATTTGAGCTTTATTTCATTAAAATATATTCAGAAGTTTCGGAGATATAGCCTTAAATATACAGTAGTTAGGAAGAATGCACAACAATATAATATATATAAAAATGACATATGTTATATTGTTGAGATGTTGCCTAACAACATATATATACCAATTAGTTGAGTTTAGAAGAAAAGTGAAGAAATTCGTGTTTGAAGACATACTTTTTCTACTTAGGATGAGTGTCACGTGGTCTCATCAAGACTGCAAGGGTTATATTGCTTCATGTATAACAACAGGTACTATCTTCATTTTTTAAAATTTTTTGTTGTAATGTGTAGATTTTCTTACCATTTTATCATGTTTGCAATTCTTAGGTAGTATATTTGGTTGTTGTATGGAAAACATATACAGGGTGATGCAAAATTCAAACCCATAGTATAAAAATTTTATTTGTTTTTCAAAAAATGAAGAAAGTGCGCCAATTAGCGAATGCGCTGTATGTAGTTCTGAACGGTACATGTCCTTATTCCTCGGTTGTCATTGGTCAGCCATATTGTTATGAGGCAATGAGACATATCATGGAATAAAATCGTTTATATAGTGTAAAATGAATAAAACAGTACCAAACATGATATGCACAAGATAACTTTCCTTCTACAGTAGGGGGCGCTGCTTGCAGTCAGAATATCAAGAGGGTACAGCTCTTCAATTTGAGCTTTATTTCATTAAAATATATTCAGAAGTTTCGGAGATATAGCCTTAAATATACAGTAGTTAGGAAGAATGCACAACAATATAATATATATAAAAATGACATATGTTATATTGTTGAGATGTTGCCTAACAACATATATATATACCAATTAGTTGAGTTTAGAAGAAAAGTGAAGAAATTCGTGTTTGAAGACATACTTTTTCTACTTAGGATGAGTGTCACGTGGTCTCATCAAGACTGCAAGGGTTATATTGCTTCATGTATAACAACAGGTACTATCTTCATTTTTTAAAATTTTTTGTTGTAATGTGCAGATTTTCTTACCATTTTATCATGTTTGCAATTCTTAGGTAGTATATTTGGTTGTTGTATGGAAAACATATACAGGGTGATGCAAAATTCAAACCCATAGTATAAAAATTTTATTTGTTTTTCAAAAAATGAAGAAAGTGCGCCAATTAGCGAATGCGCTGTATGTAGTTCTGAACGGTACATGTCCTTATTCCTCGGTTGTCATTGGTCAGCCATATTGTTATGAGGCAATGAGACATATCATGGAATAAAATCGTTTATATAGTGTAAAATGAATAAAACAGTACCAAACATGATATGCACAAGATAACTTTCCTTCTACAGTAGGGGGCGCTGCTTGCAGTCAGAATATCAAGAGGGTACAGCTCTTCAATTTGAGCTTTATTTCATTAAAATATATTCAGAAGTTTCGGAGATATAGCCTTAAATATACAGTAGTTAGGAAGAATGCACAACAATATAATATATATAAAAATGACATATGTTATATTGTTGAGATGTTGCCTAACAACATATATATACCAATTAGTTGAGTTTAGAAGAAAAGTGAAGAAATTCGTGTTTGAAGACATACTTTTTCTACTTAGGACGAGTGTCACGTGGTCTCATCAAGACTGTAAGGGTTATATTGCTTCATGTATAACAACAGGTACTATCTTCATTTTTTAAAATTTTTTGTTGTAATGTGCAGATTTTCTTACCATTTTATCATGTTTGCAATTCTTAGGTAGTATATTTGGTTGTTGTATGGAAAACATATACAGGGTGATGCAAAATTCAAACCCATAGTATAAAAATTTTATTTGTTTTTCAAAAAATGAAGAAAGTGCGCCAATTAGCGAATGCGCTGTATGTAGTTCTGAACGGTACATGTCCTTATTCCTCGGTTGTCATTGGTCAGCCATATTGTTATGAGGCAATGAGACATATCATGGAATAAAATCGTTTATATAGTGTAAAATGAATAAAACAGTACCAAACATGATATGCACAAGATAACTTTCCTTCTACAGTAGGGGGCGCTGCTTGCAGTCAGAATATCAAGAGGGTACAGCTCTTCAATTTGAGCTTTATTTCATTAAAATATATTCAGAAGTTTCGGAGATATAGCCTTAAATATACAGTAGTTAGGAAGAATGCACAACAATATAATATATATAAAAATGACATATGTTATATTGTTGAGATGTTGCCTAACAACATATATATACCAATTAGTTGAGTTTAGAAGAAAAGTGAAGAAATTCGTGTTTGAAGACATACTTTTTCTACTTAGGATGAGTGTCACGTGGTCTCATCAAGACTGCAAGGGTTATATTGCTTCATGTATAACAACAGGTACTATCTTCATTTTTTAAAATTTTTTGTTGTAATGTGTAGATTTTCTTACCATTTTATCATGTTTGCAATTCTTAGGTAGTATATTTGGTTGTTGTATGGAAAACATATACAGGGTGATGCAAAATTCAAACCCATAGTATAAAAATTTTATTTGTTTTTCAAAAAATGAAGAAAGTGCGCCAATTAGCGAATGCGCTGTATGTAGTTCTGAACGGTACATGTCCTTATTCCTCGGTTGTCATTGGTCAGCCATATTGTTATGAGGCAATGAGACATATCATGGAATAAAATCGTTTATATAGTGTAAAATGAATAAAACAGTACCAAACATGATATGCACAAGATAACTTTCCTTCTACAGTAGGGGGCGCTGCTTGCAGTCAGAATATCAAGAGGGTACAGCTCTTCAATTTGAGCTTTATTTCATTAAAATATATTCAGAAGTTTCGGAGATATAGCCTTAAATATACAGTAGTTAGGAAGAATGCACAACAATATAATATATATAAAAATGACATATGTTATATTGTTGAGATGTTGCCTAACAACATATATATATACCAATTAGTTGAGTTTAGAAGAAAAGTGAAGAAATTCGTGTTTGAAGACATACTTTTTCTACTTAGGATGAGTGTCACGTGGTCTCATCAAGACTGCAAGGGTTATATTGCTTCATGTATAACAACAGGTACTATCTTCATTTTTTAAAATTTTTTGTTGTAATGTGCAGATTTTCTTACCATTTTATCATGTTTGCAATTCTTAGGTAGTATATTTGGTTGTTGTATGGAAAACATATACAGGGTGATGCAAAATTCAAACCCATAGTATAAAAATTTTATTTGTTTTTCAAAAAATGAAGAAAGTGCGCCAATTAGCGAATGCGCTGTATGTAGTTCTGAACGGTACATGTCCTTATTCCTCGGTTGTCATTGGTCAGCCATATTGTTATGAGGCAATGAGACATATCATGGAATAAAATCGTTTATATAGTGTAAAATGAATAAAACAGTACCAAACATGATATGCACAAGATAACTTTCCTTCTACAGTAGGGGGCGCTGCTTGCAGTCAGAATATCAAGAGGGTACAGCTCTTCAATTTGAGCTTTATTTCATTAAAATATATTCAGAAGTTTCGGAGATATAGCCTTAAATATACAGTAGTTAGGAAGAATGCACAACAATATAATATATATAAAAATGACATATGTTATATTGTTGAGATGTTGCCTAACAACATATATATACCAATTAGTTGAGTTTAGAAGAAAAGTGAAGAAATTCGTGTTTGAAGACATACTTTTTCTACTTAGGACGAGTGTCACGTGGTCTCATCAAGACTGTAAGGGTTATATTGCTTCATGTATAACAACAGGTACTATCTTCATTTTTTAAAATTTTTTGTTGTAATGTGCAGATTTTCTTACCATTTTATCATGTTTGCAATTCTTAGGTAGTATATTTGGTTGTTGTATGGAAAACATATACAGGGTGATGCAAAATTCAAACCCATAGTATAAAAATTTTATTTGTTTTTCAAAAAATGAAGAAAGTGCGCCAATTAGCGAATGCGCTGTATGTAGTTCTGAACGGTACATGTCCTTATTCCTCGGTTGTCATTGGTCAGCCATATTGTTATGAGGCAATGAGACATATCATGGAATAAAATCGTTTATATAGTGTAAAATGAATAAAACAGTACCAAACATGATATGCACAAGATAACTTTCCTTCTACAGTAGGGGGCGCTGCTTGCAGTCAGAATATCAAGAGGGTACAGCTCTTCAATTTGAGCTTTATTTCATTAAAATATATTCAGAAGTTTCGGAGATATAGCCTTAAATATACAGTAGTTAGGAAGAATGCACAACAATATAATATATATAAAAATGACATATGTTATATTGTTGAGATGTTGCCTAACAACATATATATACCAATTAGTTGAGTTTAGAAGAAAAGTGAAGAAATTCGTGTTTGAAGACATACTTTTTCTACTTAGGATGAGTGTCACGTGGTCTCATCAAGACTGCAAGGGTTATATTGCTTCATGTATAACAACAGGTACTATCTTCATTTTTTAAAATTTTTTGTTGTAATGTGTAGATTTTCTTACCATTTTATCATGTTTGCAATTCTTAGGTAGTATATTTGGTTGTTGTATGGAAAACATATACAGGGTGATGCAAAATTCAAACCCATAGTATAAAAATTTTATTTGTTTTTCAAAAAATGAAGAAAGTGCGCCAATTAGCGAATGCGCTGTATGTAGTTCTGAACGGTACATGTCCTTATTCCTCGGTTGTCATTGGTCAGCCATATTGTTATGAGGCAATGAGACATATCATGGAATAAAATCGTTTATATAGTGTAAAATGAATAAAACAGTACCAAACATGATATGCACAAGATAACTTTCCTTCTACAGTAGGGGGCGCTGCTTGCAGTCAGAATATCAAGAGGGTACAGCTCTTCAATTTGAGCTTTATTTCATTAAAATATATTCAGAAGTTTCGGAGATATAGCCTTAAATATACAGTAGTTAGGAAGAATGCACAACAATATAATATATATAAAAATGACATATGTTATATTGTTGAGATGTTGCCTAACAACATATATATACCAATTAGTTGAGTTTAGAAGAAAAGTGAAGAAATTCGTGTTTGAAGACATACTTTTTCTACTTAGGACGAGTGTCACGTGGTCTCATCAAGACTGTAAGGGTTATATTGCTTCATGTATAACAACAGGTACTATCTTCATTTTTTAAAATTTTTTGTTGTAATGTGCAGATTTTCTTACCATTTTATCATGTTTGCAATTCTTAGGTAGTATATTTGGTTGTTGTATGGAAAACATATACAGGGTGATGCAAAATTCAAACCCATAGTATAAAAATTTTATTTGTTTTTCAAAAAATGAAGAAAGTGCGCCAATTAGCGAATGCGCTGTATGTAGTTCTGAACGGTACATGTCCTTATTCCTCGGTTGTCATTGGTCAGCCATATTGTTATGAGGCAATGAGACATATCATGGAATAAAATCGTTTATATAGTGTAAAATGAATAAAACAGTACCAAACATGATATGCACAAGATAACTTTCCTTCTACAGTAGGGGGCGCTGCTTGCAGTCAGAATATCAAGAGGGTACAGCTCTTCAATTTGAGCTTTATTTCATTAAAATATATTCAGAAGTTTCGGAGATATAGCCTTAAATATACAGTAGTTAGGAAGAATGCACAACAATATAATATATATAAAAATGACATATGTTATATTGTTGAGATGTTGCCTAACAACATATATATACCAATTAGTTGAGTTTAGAAGAAAAGTGAAGAAATTCGTGTTTGAAGACATACTTTTTCTACTTAGGATGAGTGTCACGTGGTCTCATCAAGACTGCAAGGGTTATATTGCTTCATGTATAACAACAGGTACTATCTTCATTTTTTAAAATTTTTTGTTGTAATGTGTAGATTTTCTTACCATTTTATCATGTTTGCAATTCTTAGGTAGTATATTTGGTTGTTGTAT
>NW_027657408.1:0-29341 GCF_964235325.1 Thermobia domestica | reverse complement strand
GTTTGGGGTCGCTGAGACGAACAGTAACACTTTCGATGCCGTTTAAATTAAAATTTAGCCATGCAACTTGGGGAAGGGGAGATATAAAAAAAATGATCTAAAATGACCGATATTTGTGTCAAATCCATAGTTTTTGGAGTCCGTAAGTTGATGGTGACAGTTTTGGTTCCCTTTATATGTATATCCAAAACGAAACCTATTCTCCCCGTATGAAAACGGGTATTCTAGTTAATTTATAAAAAAGAAAAGAACTGAATAAAATTATTTGTTTAAAAGATTGCATATAAATTTGAGAATAAAAATAAAAATTACAGCAGAAAAAAGTGTAACGTAACGAAGACCTAAAGCCCCTCCTCCCCCCTTGTCAGGCTTCGTAACGGAAGGCCGAAACCCCTCCCCCCTTTCCGCGTTACGTAATATGTGGACGATCCCTAAATGTGTCTTAATCACATATCCGTTAGATACAGAACAAATAAAGACACTTTAGTTGTTCTACTGACAGTCAGTACATATAGTTTTTTTTTCTTGAATGACCCTTGTGCACATTTCGGTGCACAGAGAACAAATCCAAGGACGTTTTTTGTCATCATTCGAGGACAAATAGCACATCTCCTCCTTTTAGCTGGAGAATCTGTTTGTGGGCGGTCTTCATTGAAGTTCCCACCAGTTAGTCTGACAATAACTGCCGAAGCCTACGAGAAAGTGTCCCGTATTCGCCCCTTACTTTTAGGTGATCTTGAATGAGAGTCATCCCAATACTCCTCATAAAGTCTCGCCTCTCAAACCTTCTTGGTTCTTTGGAAAGATGGTAAAAAACAAGAATATTTAAGCATGCAGCGTCCAATATTCTGTAGAAAATTGCAAGAAACCACCTTTGCACGATCTGCTAGTTCGGAGTTCTGCACACATCTCCGTAACACTCCCCAAGAAAACCACAGAAAAAAATGTAATGCAGAAAACAGATAGCGCAAGTACTATCCTGGAGAAAATTTTGACCCCAGATGTCCGAAAACATCGAAACAACAAAGCGCATGGACACGAACACCTAGTCGCTACGAGATCTCAAGATCAACTGAAAATTGCCAATATTAAGTTTTAAGTCCCACGATTATGCCGGCTAGGCTAAAGAAGGCGGCGATAATGAGAAAGAAATGAAATGGTGGAATGAAGAAAGTGGGACGAAAATGGAGAACCCCGAGAAAACCCATACGGTGTTTACGCAGCACAAGGTTCACTTTGCGCGGGCTGGGATCAAACCCAGTACCCCATGCACCAGAGATGAACGCTCGACCACTGATCCACCGCGGTCCCCTAGCAAGACGAGAATAGACGACTGAAACTCAGTCAAACAATATATATATATATATATATATATATATATATATATATATATATATATTGTCCACAGCTAGAAATGTGCTAGGTCAAATTTGACCACACGATAGTAGTTACGAGTTAAGTATCTAGTTATAACTTAGGAAAAGATAAGTTAAAACTTAGATTTCTTAATAAAAATAACTTTGTATACTGTTAGTATATATATATAACGCAGCAGCTGAAATGCGTGAGGTAGGGGATATGCTAATTTTAATTAATTGGATCGGAGTAAGCGGAAGGACAGAAAAAATCGGGAGACAGCAAAGTTTTGTATACGAAAAGGTAAATTTATATTATTCCCCTATATCATAATACAATTTGTCTGCAGGGAGCAGACGTCGTTACATGGGACGGACGCTCGTCCTCTTATTCCCCTCTGGTGTTATCACTGATGTATGTATGTATGTTATTATTGTAGCCCTAACTGTTGCTCTAATGACTAGCGCATGAGCCTTTTCTGTATGAGAGCTCGAGTTCGAGTTCCACTTTAAACTGTAGATCTACCATCTACGTCTCATATAATCTCCGTTCTCAAGAAGAAAGCTAAAATTCACATTTTGTTTGATTTGGTTTCGTCTCTCTCCGAATTACATAGGGCTGATCTGAAAACAGATTTGTAGTACTCTCTTCAATTGCCATCAAGCGACATAAAAATTAGCAGAGTATTTCTTCAGAATCGTGACCTGAAACTACTTTACGAGACAAGAGGAGACGGGAAAAACTTTTTAGATTATCGAGACGAAAGAGAAATAATAGTCTTCGAAAACCGAGACGAGACGAGAATTCTATAAAAATTGACGAGACGATAAAATCTTATTTCTCGTCTTTCTCGTGAGGAACATACTATATTTGGGATTGAATTATGGTCCTCACATCACATTTAAAGGCTGTACTACTGAGCCATCAATTTTCTCCCTTCTTAGTGACACGGAAGACTTGATTTGATTACCGTACGTTTGTGTAGTGTTCCGCACGAGGCGAGACGAGAAATACAGTTTTTTCCTGTCGGCTCTTAAATTAAGTGTTGGATTCTCGTCTCCTTTTGATTCTCGAAGAATTATTTCTCTTCTTGTTTTATAAATTTATGCCTTGGCTTTCTTCTTAATTTTATCTAGAAATTATGAAAATGCTTCCGAGTTACGAGAGTTTCCACTAAGAGTGTAATATATCAACATTTAAATCATATTTATTATTGAAGTATATTATGTAATAACTTACGTATCTTAAAATGTTGATAAATACTCTTCATTGTCCGTGCTCTTGGGTTTTCTCGGAGTTCTCCCGTTTCCTCCCTTTCTTCATTCCAGCATTTCATTCATTTCTTATCATCACCGTCTCCTCTAGCCTAATCGGCATAACCTTGGGACGTAAAACTGAAAGATTTCATTTTATCATTCATTGTGTTCGTACAACCACTGTAATAATTTATGAACTTTTTACTATGAATCATGTAATACTAAAACACTGGTATCAAAGACTTCAGTCAATTGTTGCCCATAAGACTTGTCTCAAAAATGAGACAACAATTGTAGTTTCTCGTCTCGTCTCTAACTTGGACATACACCTCTTGTCTTAACTCTTATTAGAACATACACTTCTCGTCTCCTTTCCGAGACGACACGAGAAATTTCTGTATCCTGCACATTACTTTTTTTGCTTCTCAAAATACTAAATTTCTCCAAATACCTTTCATGCCACTTGTTTTCATTTGCTTGATTCATCAAGTATTTAAAAGTTAAACTAAATTTAAATATTTCTCTTTGAAGTATAATCTCTTTCTAATCAGATATGCTTTATTTAAACGAAAAATTCTCTTTGCGATCTAGCATGATGCAAAGATTTTAGAAGAACCCGTAGTTATAAATCCTACTAACCTATTATTCTCTTGAAATTTTTCTCAGAAATATAATTTCTAAGAATTTTTTTTTAATATATGATACGTATGTTTCTCTTACCATTATTCTCTGGACAATAATTTTAATGTGATAGGATTTAAGTTCTATCTCTCTCTCTCTCTCTCTTTTCTTAACACTCAGTGCGTATCATTGTAAATTACTATATACATGGTGTTTCAAAACAACACCCACAACGTTTGGGAGGTGATTCCTGACACCAAGATAAGACAAAAAGTATAGACCAACCTGTGTGCACAAATGCTTCCTTTGAGTTATAGGCTGTCGAAAACGCGAAAAAATGAACTTTAAAGGTCCACAGCTCCAAAACTATGGGACCTACCGTAGTCGAGTCAAGACTTAACTTAGGATCTAATATGTTCACTATCCAAATATCCATGTTTCAGAATCCTGCAGTACTTCCGCGACAATTTTATAGAGGTAGTTGGTGAGTGTTTGAAATTATATGCCCGTAGGCAAATTCCTTCTATAAAATTTGTTGCAGGAGTACCGCAGGATTCTGAAACATGTATTTTTGGATAGAGTACACGCTAGTTTCTAATTGAAGTCTTCACCCGACTACTGTAGGTCCCATAGGTTTGGGGCTATGGACCATTAAATTTCATTTTTTCATGTTTTCGACAGACTATAGCTAACTCGGAAAGGAAGCATTTGTGCACCTAGGTTCGTCTATACTTTTTGTTTTATCTTGGTGTCAGGAATCAGCTTCCAAACGTTGTCAGTGTTCTTTTGAAACACCCTATATATATATAATATATATATATATATCATGATTTACAAAAATGTCTGTAAAACAGCTTGTTTCTTTTAAAAAAACTCTCGTGTTGAGCGGTCTAACGGCCCAGCTAATTCTGCGTCTGCCCTGTCACTACTTTGTGACGTCACTCGCTACGGTGAAGGGCTTCTCTTGAGACTGTCTTGCCTTACCCCGATGAAAATCAAACAATTTTTTCGCAAACACAGCCACAGCTGGGGGCATAGGGGGAGTGGCACAAAACGCACAAAGCTCGTTCTATAGCTGCAAGTACTTAGAACTATGAGACGTAAGACCCATAGACAACTATAGTTGCTCTCCTGTTACAAGGCGTTCAGTCAGGGAGACAACATTGGTCTTAGTTGCCTCGCACCTACCAAGATCAGTTAATGCGACGGAAGGAAACAACAGCAACATAAAACTACTCCCTTCTGTTTACTTTTCGCGATTATTTGTCACATTCGTGGGTACATGTCACGTACTGCGTATATTTAAATGACATGTTGTTGAAGAATATATTCCCCATAAAGATATGAGTACTGAGAAGGAAAAAAAACATGTAGCTATTTTTGTTCTCCTTTTTCTAATAGCCAGTGGAAATGTGTATGGCTGTTTCAACACCCTTCTTGTAATTTGTTAGGATTCACTTCCTTTTTTTAGTTAACCTTTGGGTATAAATAACACGGGACAACTCGTGGTTTTTATGATAGTGGCGTATTTTCGCGCCCGGAGGATTACGGAAATAATAAGTAATGTAGACTCCGATGCTTTTGAAACGGACGATGAAGGTAGTTTGTAGGAAGATTCTAGCATCAATTTATGTGACACGCATCTACCTCTATCTATTTTGAAATACTGTGTGATATACAATATATGGAATTCAAGATGGCTGCCTTGATGTACACTAAATCATTTAACGCTGTTTCTACTAAAAAAAACTAACTAATTCTATGGCCTATGGAACCCGGAGGTTAAATGCCGCGTTCACAAAAGCTCTCCACTGACTTCTATCCTTAGCTAACTGCATCCCGTTTCTACTTTATATTCCAATCTCTGCGAGATCCATCTTAATATTGTCCTCCCATCTGCGTCTGAGTCTTCCTAATGGTCGTTTTCCGATTGGTCTTCCAGTCAAGACTTTGAAAGCCTTTCTACTTTCTTCCATTCTATCTACATGACCCACCCACCTAAGCCTTCTAGACTTGGCGACCCTAACAATGTTGGGTAAACCGTATAAATTATGTAGTTCCTCGTTATGAAGTTTCCGCCATTCCCCATTCCCGTTCCCCTTGGGTCCGAATATTCGTCTCAGGATCTTGTTCTCAAATACTTTCAGTCTATGTTCTTTCCTCAGAATAAGCGACCATGTTTCGCAACCATACAGAACAAAGGCATAATTATCGTTTTGTATATTTGCATGGAAGTGCGTCGGGGCCGTAAAACGGCAAATTGTGGATGCGTTAAAATATTAAATAATACTTTTGATAAAGTGGATAATTTCATATATCTAGGATCAATATTAACAGACGAAAATCATATTCACGAAGAAATTAAATGTCGACTAAATGCAGGGAATTCGTGTTACTATTCGGTTCAAAATCTCTTGTCGTCGCGAATTCTGTCGAGAAATTTGAAACTTAAAATATACAAAACGATAATCTTGCCTGTTGTTCTGCATGGTTGCGAAACATGGTCGCTTACTCTGAGGGAAGAACATAGACTGAAAGTATTTGAGAAGAAGATTCTTAGACGAATGTTCGGACCCAAGAGGAACTTCATAACAAGGAACTACATAATTTATACGGTTTACCCAACATTGTTAGGGTCGTCAAGTCTAGGTGGGGGCGGGTCATGTAGCTAGAATGGAAGAATGCTTTCAAAGTCTTGACTGGAAGACCAATCGAAAAATGACCATTGGGAAGACCTAGGCGCAGATGGGAGGACAATATTAAGATCGATCTTGCAGAGATAGGGATACAAAATAGAAACTAGATCCAATTGGCTAAGGATAGAAGTCAGTGGAGAGCTTTTGTGAATGCGGCATTGAACCTCCGGGTTCCATAGGCCATAGAGAAAAAAATATTTTAAGCTTCAGATTCCTCGACAGAATTCGCGACGACAAGAGATTATGAACCGAATAGTAACACGAATTTCCTGCTTTTAGTCGACATTTAATTTCTTCGTCAATATGATTTTCGTCTGTTAATATTGATCCTAGATATTTGAAAGTATCCATTTTATCAAAAGTATTATTTAATATTTTAACGCATCCATAATTTGCTGTATTACGGTCCCGACGCACTTCCATGTATTTAGTTTACTCTGCATTTACTTCTAAACCCTGCAAGCGTTTAATAAAATACCTGAATTTCTTTCTATTTTTCTCCTATCATCTCTTATTAAATTTACATCATCAGCATATGCCATAACCTGGTGAATACCGTCCAACTTTAGGGCCTGGTTGCTATCTTTGATTTTCCTTATAGCGTATTCCAGAACAAAGTTAAGTAATAATGGAGACAACGCATCTCCTTGTTTCAGACCATTTTCGACGTGAAAGCTCGTGGACAAAGATTTTCCTACCCGGACTTTACTTTGGGATTCATTTAAACATATCTTAATAAATCCAATTAGCTTTCTCGGTATTCCAAGTTCTGTAAGAACGTTGTATAATGTTTCTCTCCTAACGGAGTCGTACGCCTTTCTAAAATTAATAAATAGTTTATGTACCGGGGCATTGTATTTCCACTTATTTTCTAGTATTTGGCGAATGGTAAATATTTGGTCGATAGTTGATCGATTTCGTCTAAATCTGCACTGATAATCTCCAATAATTTCATCTGCGTATGTGGTCAATCTTGCTAATAGAATATTTGTGAATTGGAACAATGATTGATTCTTTCCACTCCTGTGGCAATTCTTCCTTGTTCCAGATAAGGAGAATGAGTTTGCGTATCTTGTTCCTCAATTTCTCGTCTCCAGCTAAAATTAACTCAGCCGGAATTCCATCTACACCTGGAGATTTGTGTTTCATTAATTTCTTTATAGCGGTTTCTACTTCTATTCGGTTGGATTCTGGAATATACGGTTCTGCGGTGTGTATTTCTTTTTCTCCACGCACACTAGTTCTTGGTTGCGTGTTAAGCAAATCGTCAAGGAAATCTTTCCATCTATTTAGGATGCTATCCGTATCAGTGAGAACTGTACCGTCAGATTTCTTTAATATATAAGCACGAGGTTGATAGTCTTTCTTAAATTCTCTGATTCCCTTATACATGTCCCGGATGTTTTTATTTTTACTATTATCTTCAAGTTCCTTAATTTTAGCTTTCAAAAAATTGCGTTTCTTTGTTCTAAAAGTTTTGAAAGTTTTCCGTGTGATATGTGCGAAATTTTGTGTAGTTATTTCATTCGGATTTTGTAGCCAGCGTAATTTTGACTGTTTTCTCTTTTCTGTTAGTTTAGTGCATTCCTGGTCGAACCATGGTTTGTTCCTACGTATTTCCAAGTGTCCCAATTTTTCTTTTGCTGAAATTTTAATGCTATCTCTAATTTGAATCCAGGTATCCTCAACACTAGTGCACTCCGAATCCTCTAAAGCCGAGAATATATGCGAAACTTCCATCTGGTATTCTTCTCTTAGCTGGTTCTCTTCTAATTTCTTTAAATTGAATCTCCGTTTTCGGACAATGAATATTACCTTTATTCAACGATAATCTCTCTCGTATTATCGCTGCTATCAGGTAGTGATCAGTATCACAATCAGCCCCTCTAAACGACCGGACATCAATTATGCTAGATTGCCTTTTTCTATCTACTAAAGCGTGATCAATTTGATTATGTGTTTTTCCGTCTGGTGATGTGTGTATTTATGAACGTCGCGATGTGGGAATTTTGTACTCTTCACGATTAGGTTTTTGGATGTTGCAAAGTTCACAAGTCTAACACCGTTGTCATTACTTTCCTTATGCAGACTTTCGTTCTCCATAATCGGTTTGAAAACATCCTCTCGTCCTACCTTCGCATTGAAATCCCCCAATGGAATTTTCATATGGTATAGCGGGAGTTGGTCAAATATCCGTTCCACTTCTTCGTAAAAACTGTCTTTTATTCGTCATCTTTTTCTTCAGTTGGGGCACGTACATTTAAAACAATAATATCACACCATCGTCCCTTAAAAGTAGTAAAAGAAAGTCTGTCAGTAACTAATTCAATCCGTTTAATTGGTGGTAACATTCGTTTGTGAACGAAAGATCCTGTTCCTAACTGGTGATTTTTATTTCCTTCCCCGTAAAAGAAAGTAAAATTTCCGGAATTCACAGATCCATTTCCTTCCCAGCTAACTTCCTGAACTCCTACTACTTCCATCCTATATTTCTCTAACTCACTCGTTACGGATTTTAACGCGCCTGCCCTATAAACACTTCTAATATTCCAAGTTCCAAATCTCATGTCCATTTTCTTTTGCTAAGGTCGTGCCAAGTTAACAGTCCTTGTCCGAGGTTTTTGTGAATATTTCTGAACAGCTGATTTTTTTACAGGATGAGGTTGTTAGCCTTGCCCAAACCCCAAGCTGGAGGACCACTCCTATTCGGCTGTCCGCGACTGCTTATTCAAGATATTCGCAGCTAACCTCTATATCTAGAGGCCTTCTCCTCGATCCGCAACCTGAGGACGCGCCATGCCGTGGTGACAGGAACCCACGTTACACGGATGCTGTTTCTACACCAATGTCAAATTGTAACATTTTCTTTTGCTCCGTTCATGGGTCTCTTTGTTACTGCCCTGTCACGATACATTTTTTTCTATTAGATACATATGTCAAACATAGCACTCCTTTTTCCAAACAAATGATGTGTAAAGAAGAGTTCACATTCTCATTTGGGGGAATATTCAATCCTAGGTTGAAGTGTAAAATCATAACCTTTAAAATAATATTGTGTGATATGCAATATGGCGGAATTCACGTACTACGTACATTTAAATGACATGCTGTGTCAAGTATATATTCCCTATAAAGATCAGTACTCAGAAGGAAGATCAGTACTCATAAGATATATGAGTACTCAGAAGGAAACATCCACTCCAAATCAATGCGTCTACGCATGTCGTTATTATTGTTCTGTCCCAATGACCTGTATACAGATCCACATATGTCTTCTCACAGCAACATTATACTAATCTTTTCCACAGAATATTTTTCATTCTGTATTTGCTTCAGGGGTAGAAATGACATTTTAGAACTAAGGAGAAAGTCAATAATTGATAGAGTTTGATTAGGCTATGTATCGAGAATACAAATTCAGAAAGTCGGAAGTGCAAGCAAACTTTAATGGAGAACGACTTAAGCAATAGCGATTGTTCCAGAACAATCAACAACCAAACAAAACCAATATCACCATTCAAATTTCCTATTTGTTACTAATAACTACAGATATTTTTCCTTCTTTTGCACAAACACTTCAACTTACAAAGGGAATACTATCCCCTTGTGCATGCCTGATTTCCACTCTTGCTTTGATCTCAGGCTTTTTACACGTGGAACCCTATTTTGACGCGGGACCCTTTTGACTCGTTTCTTTTTGTCGCGGGGCTCTTACGCCCGGACCTTTTTCACGCTGGGCCGTTTTGACTCAGGCCCTTTTGAGGCGAGGTCCTTTTGACCCTGACTCTTTTGACGCAGGACCCTTTTAACTCGAGCCTTTTGACCCGGGCAATTTTGACGCGGGGCCGTTTCTACTCAGGACTTTTTGTCGCGATGCCCTTTTACCCGAGCCCTTTTGACCTGCGCTCTTTTAACTCGGGGCCGTTTTAACTCGGGCCCGTTTGACGCAAGACCCTTTTGACTCTTGTTTTTTTCGCGGGACCCTTTTCACCCGGGACCGTTTGACGCGGGGCCGGTTTGACTCGGGCACCTTTGTTGCTGAGACCTTTTGAGCCGAACCTTTTCGCTAAGGCCTTCTTGTAGCGGGGCCCTTTTGACACGGGTTCATTTAACATAGGGCCTTTTTACGTCGGGGTCCTTTTGACCCGGGATCTTTCGACGCAGGGCCCTTTTAACTCGAGTCCTTTTGACCCGGAATCTTTTGATGCGGGGCGGTATAAGCTCCGGCCCTTTTATCTCGCTGACCCTTTCACCCGGGCCCTTTAGACTTGAGTCCTTTGGTCGTGGAGATCTTTTGACAACAGGCCGCTTAGACTCAGGCACTTTTGTCGTGGAGTCCTTTTATCCGGGCCCTTTTGACCAGGCCTTTTTAACGCAGAGCCGTTTTTACTCGGATCTTTTTGCCGCGGCACCTTTGGACCCGAGCCTTTTTGACTCGGGCATTTTGGTAGAGGACCCCTTTTGGCACGGTCCATTTGACGTAGGGCCGTTTTGACTCGACATCTGTTAACACGGGACCCTTTTGACTCTGGTCATTTTGTCCCGGAGAACTTTGACCCAGGTCTTTTTCACGCTATGCTGTTTTGACTCAGGCCCTTTTCAGGCGGGTCCTTTTGACCCTGGCTCTTTTGACGCAGGGCCCTTTTAACTCGAGCCTTTTGACCCGGTCAATTTTGACGCGGGGCCGTTTCTACTCAGGGCCTTTTGTCGCGAGGCCCTTTTACCCGAGCCCTTTTGACCTGCGCTCTTTTCATTCGGGGCCGTTTTTACTCGGGCCCGTTTGACGCAGGATCCTTTTGACTCTTGTTTTTTTTCCCGCGGGACCCTTTTCACCCGGGACCGTTTGACGTGGGGCCGGTTTGACTCGGGCATTTTTGTTGCGGAGACCTTTTGAGCCGGACCTTTTGACTAAGGCCTTCTTGTAGCGAAGCACGTTTTGACACGAGTCCATTTAAAATAGGGCCCTTTTAAGTCGGGGTACTTTTAACCCGGGATCTTTCGACGCCGGGCCCTTTTAACTCGAGTCCTTTAGACCCGGGCTTTTTTCATACGGGGCCGTTTAAACTCGGACCCTTTTATCGCGGAGACCCTTTCACCCGGACCCTTTAGACTTGAGTCCTTTGGTCGTGGAAATCTGACCCCGGTCCGTTTAGACTCAGGCACTTTTGTCGTGGAGTCCTTTTTTGTAGCGGACTCCTTTTGGCACGGTTTATTTGACGTAGGGCCTTTTTGACTCGACTTCTCTTAACACGGAACTCTTTTGACTCTGGTTATTTTGTAGCGGAGAACTTTGAACCCAGGCCTTTTTCACGCTGGGCTGTTTTGAAACGGAACCTTTTGAGGCGGGGTCATTTTGGCCCGGGCTCTTTTGACGCACTGCCTTTTAAAATCGAGTCCTTTTGAGCCGGACCCTTTTGACAAGGGGTTGTTTTGACTCGAGCCTTTTGTCGCGGAGACATTTTGACCCAGGCCTTTTGAACGCGGAGCCGTTCTGATTCGGGCCCTTTTGAGGCGTGTCGTTTTAACCCGGCCTCTTTTCACCCAGGGCCACTTTGTCGCGGGTCCTTTTGACCCGGCTTCTTTTTAACGCGGGGCAGTTTTGACTCGGCCCCTTTTGGCACAGAGACTTTTGTCGTGGAGATCTCATGACCACGTTTTTAGCCGGGGCCTTTTGTTGCGGGGGGAGCCATTTACCCGGGTTATTTTGCCCGGATACATTTTGACCTGGGCTCTTTTCACGCGGGGCCGTTTTCACTCGGGAACGTTTGACGCAGGACCCTTTTGAGCCGGATCCATTTGACGCGGGGCCGTTTAGACTCGAGCACTTTTGTTGCGGAGACCTTTCGACCAGGTCCCTTTTGACTCGGTCTCTTTTGTAGCGGGGCCCGTTTTGACACGGGTCCGTTTGACGCAGGGCCGTTTTAACGTGGGTCCGTTTTGCCATGAGCCATTATGTCGCGGGCCCTTTTGACCGTTGCCATTTTGACTCGGACCTTTCTGTCCTCGCCCTTTTGTCTGGCCCTTTTGACATGGAACTATATATATAACGCAGCAGCTGAAATGCCTGGGGCAGGCGGCGGGTATGAGTAAATTGATTATTAATCGATCCCTGGCGCAGTAAAATTAGTTATGCTACTGGTCATATCTCTTTCTTTCTCTTCTCTCTACATCTTGTCTGAAGATGAATGTTCTGACTAATAGGCTACAGCGGCGACTTTAAAAAGTAAGAAGATATATGCTATCAATTATAAATGTTATGAATTTAAACAATATTTATAATCTATAGGGCAATAAATCGAAAAACTCTATATGGGCCTTTTGCCCCCCCTCCCGTTGGAAAAAAATCTGCTGGTGTTAGTGATTATCATGTTGCTTAGTTACTGTATTATATGTTGCTATAAACACAATAAATACTTCTGTGTTTTATTTAATAATAAGAACCTTATTTATGTTTATTACGGCCCTTGCTTGACAACAGCGAGACATATTCACGGTCAGTGTAATTAGTTTCCATTCTCAAATAAGGTCAGTGAAGCTAATGAAAAAATTTACGCACACACTTAGGACTTAGAAAAGTGTCCTGCGAACATGTCGTAGTAAATTTCTGAAGAGTAGAAAGCACTAGTACTAATTGTTAGCAGTTATTAATTTAACATATAAGACAATAAATTGAAAACTGAGAATACGAATCTTTTCAGAGATGACAGTGTACTGACGCTTCAAATCTGTTCCTTTACTCCCTATACCTACGTTATTTCCCTAGTCAAAATAAAAACTTTTCAAAATTATTCACAATTTCTTATGCAACCATCCCTTCCTTGGTGTACTGCGCAATCACATACCCGTCACGGCGATGTAAAGGCACTTTTGGCGACGAGGATACATGCGTCTTTTCGTTTCCTGTATGTGAACGCATGATTAATGGGACGTCAGAAATAACCAGATTTTTTTGATTACCTTGTACCTACTACTAAATAGCAGTCTTCATAAATAGCTCTTTCTCACTGTCTCTTCTTGATAGATATTAAATAGTGTTAGCGAAAGGCAACATCCGTGTCGAACTTCCCTTCCATTTACACTTTCCTCTGTTATTTCCTCCTCTATTCTAACACTTAATTGTTGGTAGATATATAAGTTTCTTATGAGGCTTCAACCTTTTCATTCCAATTTAACCTTATTTAACCTCCCCTAGCCACAATATCCAGTTTACGAGCTCAAAACGCTTTTCTAGTTCAACAAAAGAACATACAACTCTCTCCTTTCTTCTACTAACCTTTCACTGATTACCATTAAAAAGCCAATTGCATTACTTGTGCCCTTATCTTTCCCAAACCCGAAATTTTCCTCTTCAACTTTTTCACTTGTTCTTCCATACAACCTTCCGTTCAGTATTCGGAGAATATTCTATGCTACATACAATATGAAGCTATGCTATGCATAAGTGTCGGAAGTTGTATAGAACAAATATGTCCGTCCGTCCGTCTGTGGACTGATATCAGAGCAAAACGGTAAGAGATATGGACAAGAAGGTTTCTGAAATCGATTCAACTTCGCAATGACAAATACCATCTTCTTCGTTAACTATCTATTTAAACTGGAGTGGCAGAAATCTATCATTTTCGGTTTCAACATTGACCGTCACGAGCAAAAACCGTCAATAGAAAGCTATATCTTTTTTTAGTAATTGATTCAGCTTTTTAAGTGAACATAAGACCACCGCCCGCAAATCCACTATTATTTTTGCTCTATGACTCTAAAGTTGAAGCCAAAATCATTATTATCTACAACTTGTGGTTTGAATAGATGTTAGCGGAGGGGATAGATCCTCCTTGGGACGCGGAATCAACTGCAAAATTCTGCTTCTCGTTATTTCCTACTGTTTTTGTATTCTGAAAATCAGCATTGAAATCAGAAGTACTGCAAGGTGGTTCGGAACTGGGTGTAACCCCCCCGCTTTAGTTTCAACAGTATAATGTTAGTTATGGTAGAATGTCTGTACAGTTATCTTGAAGTCTTAAGAGAGGCTTAAGAGTCATAAAAATTGGTGTGATCACCATCCATGTCGTAACACAACTGAATTCTGCGCCAAGTTCTCGCAGATGTTTTGCGGAGATACTCCGGAGTCACGAGGGTGAAGGCGTGTTCCACCGCTGCTCTTAATTCCTGTGTTATGTGATATCAAGTGTTTCTTACTTGTTGCTTTATGAAACCACATTGAGCATTGTCTGATGTCGCCAGATCGGGACTTCTGGTAAAGATGCACAACTTCTTCCAACCCAGCGGCCAGGGAACGTCTGATTCAGGTAATTGCGCACATGAATCGTAAAGTGCGCTGGTGCTCCATCCTGCTGTATTACAACAGTGTCTTTAAGACTATTTTGTCTCCTACTGCTTATGAAAATCAGTATTGAAGTGGAATGTAGTAGAAAATTTCAACGAATTTCGGTTTTTGTAGAGTCTTATGGGTTGTTATTATAGTTCTCTTGACGCTCTGAACCGATTGCAGAAAACGGTCCGCCTTAATCTATTACTACTTTTGTTGTATTGCGATAAATGTTCAAACTGTAAATGGTTAATTTGAAACACTTTCGGTTTGAATAAAGGAGTTGTTCTTCTCAATATTTCTTCCCTTTTTGTTGATACCTGTCGACAGACGGGCGGACGTACAAAGCCGTTCCAGAAGACTTCCGATATTCTTTTTTAAGCTAGTGTGAAGTGATTTGGAAGATTTTGAAACTTTTATTAATATTTTAAGTGAAATTTCGGTATTTACCATAAAACTGCAAAATTGAGGCCCTTGTGGGGAATGAAGATGCAAATTATTTTTTACAAAATCATCAATGATATAGCCATTATGAAACTTTTGTCACCTAGTTCGATTTCATTGAGCAGCTTTAAAACAAATTTCAATATTTAAAAAAAAAAAAAAAACAAATTTTCATACAAATTGCAAACTTTTAAGGCCCTTGAGGGGAAATGAAGATGAAGTACAAAAATTATGAAAAGATCACGAATATTATACTAGTCAATACATAACTTTTGACACTTATTGCTATTTCGTTGGACCACTTTCGATAATCGACCTCCCAATTCGCTTCACCTTAGTGTATATAGACTTTTCCCAATCAATGAAATGAAGCTGTTTCCTTGTATGAGTGGAAAATAGGGAATAGAACCGCTATTTTGCAAGAAGAAGACAAACAGGTCATTGATAGGGAGAGAAGTGACATAGACGAACTTTATATATATATATATATATATATATATATATATATATATATATATATATATATATATATATATATATATATATTAAACACCTGATTTCACGTTGTGGAGAAGTCAATATCGAGCACATCAAGAAACATCATTATGGTTATGATACATTAGGCCAGGCAAAGTTTCACCCTTCTATTCTGTCTTAAAGGGGATATCTCAATTTTCTGCTCCTTACACTCAATTTGTACCAAGAAATTTACACAAGATGCACTTAGTTGTCGGTTTCTTGAACATAAAGTACAAGCATGTATAACATTATACTAGAAATTTCATTTGTATCGATGAGTTTGAAAATCAGTCATCTGCATATTTTTAACAAATTGATATTATTGCACTTTACAACTCAAATGATGTGGACATTTAGGCTGAAAACAAGGCATCTTTCCCCACTGGTTATAGAAAATATTATACATTGAAATCTCCATTTAGTTTGAAAACATGCCATATCCTGGAGATGACTTGTTCTCGAACTAAACTTGGAAATATGCCACTAGATGGCAGTACATACGACAGAATCGAAATCACACACTCATGAGATTTTTTAGTGTCTCTGACTTGTCGTTTAGATGACATTCATCACTTTCTCTCACTATATGGACGTTCATTCAACCCTTGAGACCGTGAGTTTGAGGTTATGAAGAGAAAAATCCAATAGGAAGGCTGTGTATGAATTCCTTAACAACATGCCACACTGATAGAATCATCAGCCACATCACAGAGGTTCACTGTGAAGGAGGTGACAACAAATATGATACTTGTTTTCGAAAGCTGGTAGTCGGAGTGTTATAACAAACTGTTGTAACAGACTGTTTACTCTGTTCCAGTTTTATTTCGTCTAAGTAGTTGTATTAAATGTTTAAATATTATTTGCCTGTTTATTTGTCTTCTTTTAATTACGGAATGTTATTTTAATGTATTAAATTTTATTAGAATTTTGCATTCGTATCTATAAGCTTTATGTACCATGTTGAAACACGTAATTAATATTCGGTATGTTAGGTTCTGTACTTCATAGCGTATGATTATATTACAATAGATTGCTTATTATGCACTTTACTACGACTGCATGTCTATTTATATCTATGTAGGCATTAAAATAAATAGCATCAGACAAAATGTCAGAAAGTTTTGTTTTATCTTAAGGAGAATCTAAAAGTTAATCGTCACTCTACCAGTGCATATCAGAAGGAAGAATTTAGAATATGATCGGCTGTGTTTTCCGATATTAGAAGATACGATGAATTTGATGAAACGAAATAAGCTTTTTAAATATAATATGTTACTAAAGTGAAGCTACGTCGGAATGAATTTCTTATAAGATAAAACTATTAGAATCTACAGTAATTAATCGTCTGGGAAACGTATGGTCTGATTATGGATATTCTTTTCTATCTATGGATTTAAAGTAATTCAAGTAGCATGTCATTCTCCATATTTCTTTAAGTCTGTTGGCTAACATGTATTCTATATGTGTGTCTTTTCATTAACGAAAAGCATGATGATGCTTGCAAACTATAAGATGTATAAACCAATGTAGAGAAGTAATCTGCATGATTTATGTACATGAATATGATAGCTATACAGGAGCATATGATTTATGTTGCATGAGTAGTTCATACATATCGATTTGGATGCTGAATAAATGCATGAAATTAGCTACAAGGAAATTTGAATTATTTTCATTATTAGAAATTTAGATAGTTTGGTTTCAGTTTTTTTTAATTAAAGGAACTTTAAGTATTCGATGAATTCATTACTAGTGCCGAACTTGCTCTTCAAGTCGAAGTCTGATGATTACTCCGAATTACAAGCTTTCCATGACCGGAACAGGATCCATCCTGTTATGAGAGGTTTGATAAGGCAATTACACTGTATTATCAACAAAATCCTATGGAAAAACAAGAAACGAGAAAGATCAATTTCTGGTGCCAAATTACAGCAGTTTTAGTTACAAAAGCTCGACTCCTGATGAAGTATCTCATTTTATTGATGGTTTATGCATATTCAGATTTGATCTGTTTATAAGAAAAATACAATAAAAGTGGCTCCATTACCAATAAATGAAGCATATTCCGGAAAAGTACCTATAAACCAGAAGTAAATTGCGGTGATTAAGAAAGTGCTCAAATTCATCCCACGTAAGTTTTTGCCTTTATATGAAGAAATTTTATTGTAGTCCACCACAGATTGTCATGATCCAAACGAGAATTTCTAAATTTACTCTCTTAGTTTGGTACCTGTTATAACAATGATCCAAAAGGATGTCTGACGTTATATACTTATTCCCTATTCAGCGTAAGCTCTAAACTCCGATAAACAAAATATTTGTATCCTTCCGCTTGTCACAAATACGATTGGCTAGTGATGTATCACTCCCACTCTCTACGGGGAGGAGTAAATTATACACTTGCATTTTGACAATACTGTCTCGTGTTTCCAGATACTCACAACAGCAACAGAATAGAAAGAAAAAACTCGAAAGATTAATATATATATATTTGAATTTCGCTGGTAAACAACTGTTGCTTAGTGAGTAAAGGTTTATCTTCTTGGTGTTTCACAACAACACTCGCGCAACCGGGTTTCATGCCAGCCGTTTTTAAGGCTTGAAAGCAGAACACGCGTCCACAGTTGAATTGGCGCCGTAATTACTGCTCATGCTTAGTGTTTATTTCTATTGCTTCATTAACCTCACTCGATTGCAGTTTTATTAGATCCGTATTATATTTTTGTCATTTACAATAATGTAGCAGTTTTGTATGGAGCTTCATAGTAAAAGTAATAATAAAATCATATGAACTACTTTGCGGAGGAGTACAAGCATCTGCAGGACAACAGCAAATCAGAGAGATTTACCTTCAAGTGGCTTTGTTTACCGCAGTTTAGAGCTCAGGCCGAGCAGGGTTTAGTTTAGATTTCCGTTAACTGTTACAGTGACAGACATAACAATGTCTATGTAATATATAGCATATTAACACAAATATTTCAAGCTGTAAATGAAGCAAAATACCTTCACTTGTTTAACGTAATATAAAATATATTTTCCTGTTTTGTACGAAAAGGAGTCGTCACCAACTTTTACTTTTGTTTTTTAATGAAACAAAACGGGTTATTATCACATCAAAGTTATGAAATATGATATAAACAGCCATATTCTATGGCCAAAGAATGAAAACAGTCCTATATGTCAGATGCATATTGACTAATTTATTTTTTGTCCCTCCTATAAAATTAGTTTCGATGGAAGTGACTGAATTTTGAACTCAATGATTCATTTTCATTTTAATAGTTTCAAAGATCCAGGTTTTTGTTTATGTATTGTCTGCCAGAAAAAAAAAAATAAAAATTATGACGATGTTTTTATTAAAGTTTAGGTTACCTTACTTTCCGCTTTGACCGAGACAGTTCCGATTTGAAAGCTTTCGTACTCGTGTCTCGCCGCGCCAACTTACGTTTTTTTTCTCGGTTTTCAATCGTAAAACCTCATTTCAGAAGGTAATTTAGATCATTAACCGAACACATGGTAATACGAATATTTTTGTGTTGTTTATACCCATAGAGGTGGATATGCATTCCTAACCAAATTAATGAAGTTGAAATGAAATGAAATGAAATGACTTTTCTGAGTTTTACGTCCCACGGTTATGCCGGTTAGGCTAAAGGAGACGGTGATGATGAGTAATGAATGAAATGGTGGAATGAAGAAAGTGGGAGGAAACGGGAGAACCCCAAGAAAACCCACGAGCACGGTGTTTGTCCACCAAAGTTCACTTGACGGAGGCTGGGATCGAACCCGGGACCCCAAGCACCAGAGGTGAACGCTCTACCACTGAGCCACCGCGGCCCCTTTAAATTAATGAAGTTATACATGATGTTTCAAAACAACAACGACAACAATTGGGAGGTGATTTCTGACACCAAGACAAAAAATATAGACCAACCTGGGTGCATAAATGCTTCCCTTCGGAGTAATAGGCTGCAGAAAACATGAAAAAAAAATTTAAAGGTCAAAAGCTTCAATACTCTGGGACCTATCGTAGTCAAGTCAAGACTTCACTTAGGAACTAGTGTGTACCCTATCCAAATATCCAAGTTTCAGAATCATGTGTTACCTCCCAAACGTTGTCAGTGTTGTTTCGAAACACCCTGTATATTCGAGTCCTATAGATTATTTAGCAAATTTTATTTTTTGATAATTCCCAAATTTAAAGTTGGTTCTATGGACAGTCTCCCAAAATTTTGAAAGAAATTTTAGTTGTATCAATCTTATGAGAAAGAATATATCCTGTACCCATCAATATAACCATATAATACACTGAAGTCTCATTAAAGATGACATATTTCTAATAGGTCACAAACCTTCGAAGTTTGAATTTTTGGACAATGCTTTATCCTTAAAAGTGAATAAGTTGGATCATTCAAATTTACAGAAATACATATTCGAGTCCTAGATAACATTTATCAAATTTTGCTTTTCCAAGATTTCTAAATTTGAAGGTGGGCCTATGTATCCTTCCTAAAATAATTGTACCTATGTCCTGAAAATCAAATAAGACACCAATCATTTAGTCATATAACGTGTTAGACACATCAAAGGTAGTAAGTTGGGGCAATACCAATAATTCGGAGATCAAATGGAAATACTAATATTTGACACTTTTCTTACACACAGAATGGTTAAAACACGACCTACCAAATTCAGAAAACTATATATTCGTATTCAAGAGAACATTTACCATCCTGTAACTTCATCCATTTTCACTTTGAAACTATTACTTAAATAATTAATACTTTTCTTCCACAGTATGCACTTGTTTATTAAAATTAAAATAAGTCGTAACTGTTTCAATAACTTAATGTTATCTTCCTCAGACGTTAATTGAAAGAAATATCTTCATAACATTAAATTAATATTTATTTGTTCATAAATGAATATTAATTTAATGCTAACATGTAAGAAGATATTTCTGACTCCTAGAGAATATTTAGCATTTTTTTTCAGTTCCCAGTTTAAGAATAAAGCGCTATACCCTCACAAAATTTGAAAAGGTACATCAAAGCAAACATGTCTTATAAAAGAGAAAAGACTTCTATACTCAACTGCATATATTCATATAAAGTGACAAACCGTCATTAAAAGGGATAAATTAGGCCAAAACCTTCCAAAGTTTGAATTTTCGGCTTTATACCCATTAAAAGTAAACAAAATACGCCATTCAAATTTATACTGGTATACACTATATTACGATTGTAGAGAACATTTATCAAATTTAGAGGGTAATTCTATGTACCCTTCCCAAAATTTAAGAAAGGAGTATCAATGTATCCAAATCCTATGAAAGAGAACCAATCCCTATACTTACTCATATAATTATATAAGGTAATAAACCCTCATGAAAGAGGATAAAATAGATCATTTCAACCACACCAAATTTTAAACTTTTGTAACTAACAAAATTTAAGGCTGCTAGTTCTATGTATCCCCCCCCAAAAAAAAACTTAAAAATGCGCCAAGGAATACCTACTGAAATCAAGACTGAATTCGCCCCTATGAAGTAATACCACATTAACTGGTCACGTGACATCCCCCAGCTGATTAGAGCTGATTGAGATGAAACATGATCCCTACTATTCCTACCCACACTCTGGGCTGAACTTGGACTTAAGTGTTAGGAGTGTCGTTATTCAAATCAGTGTTCTCGAAATTTATGGATTGGATTTTACAGTCTGTCGTTTCCGATATTTTTTTTCATGTCACCCCTTTCTATCTCCACTCCTAATAGAGCTTGGGTTGCCTTAATAAACAGAATTATTTCCCACTTTGTACGTCATACGTGTTCAAGTTTAGTTGAAATAACTAAATGCGTTTCAGAGTTATAGTAGAATATTCGCAAAAGTATTCACCGGTGGTGCTGTTAGGATATAAAGAATTAATTAGAACAAATAACGGTAGGTAATGTTCTCAGCGTTTTCATTTTCAATTTCGGCACAATTCACATGTGCAATGACTTCAATATTGTCACTGTTACAAAATAAGGAAAACTAACAAGAGACAATGCCTTTGGGTATTCCTAAGTCATCTGACATGGTCGCTCTTGCTTAAATTTGGGCTTAACTGGATTGGTATCTAAGAGTTGAGAGACCTCTTAAAACACAGTAATCGAAGATAAACCCGATAGATCCGACAGTAACCTCAACAATATCAGACATGTTAGTTTTCACCCCTTATTATCCTCATACATACGGGGGCTGAATTTGAACATTACCGATATTGGAAGTGTGGCTAATTATCTTAGTAACCCAACAAAGTATGAGCATTCGGCATTCGGGATATTAAAAGATACTGAATATGAATTTAAACTGCATCGGAAGTGTTACTATTCATCTCAGCAAGCGAGAAAATTATGAATTAGATACTTAAATCGATATTGTTATTATTATTATTATTATTATTATTATTATTATTATTATTATTATTATTATTATTAGTAGTAGTAGTAGTAGTAGTAATAGTAGTAGTGGTAGTAGTAATAGTAGTAGTAGTATTGTATGTCCCCATACCCACTCGGAGTGCTGAAGGTTCTTATTCTCACTACGGGTTGAACTTGACTTAAAGAGTATCTGAACTGTCACCATTTAATTTAGCGACCCCTAAAACTATTGATTCGACACTAATATCAGTCGTTTTCTATCATTTTTATATTTTACTTGCTTTCACTTCCACTTAGGTATGCTGGGGGTGTCTTACGTCCCACAATATTCTTTTCCACATATAACGATGTAAACAATATTATCAATCTGCACCTGTTTTAGGTATATGATCAAAAGGTTTGTTGATTAGTTGATATGGTTGTTATGAAAATATTTGTCGAATATATATCATCAACTAAATATCTTCATAACAACCATATCAACTAATCAACAAACCTTTTCTTTTTTTCAATATACCTATTTCTGTTCAATTATTGCGCCTCTGATCATATACCTAAAACAGGTGCAGATTGATAATATTGTTTACATCGTTATATAAATTGTCGCTCGAACGGGAATTACGTAACAGTAATACTGTGAAGGAAAGAACCCTGGATAAAAAAAGTTTCCAAATATTGATATTTTGAATAGCCCTCGTATGAATTTAAAAATTGCATTAATAAAATTATTTTTCTTCTCATATCTTTATATATATATATTCATATTACAATATTATATTCTTTTATATGTAGTCTTAACCATACATTCATATATTAATAACATCAAAAAATATATCGTCGATAGGACTATTCAGTTGGCTACTCCTTCCCGTATTAAATAATATAATATCTTTATCTACATTTAACATATTTATCCATGTCCCAGCAACATTATTTATAAATAACGACTATCGTCCTATTAGATGTTAACAAAATCAAAAGGCAATATAATATGCAAAGATCTTAGCAATCACAATACATAAAACAGGTAGAGATTGTATAATAGCGAATTATGATCTGCAATTAATATAAAATTGAAACAAATATTTAATTAAGATAAGACCAATAGAATTCGTGAACGTTTCCTTTTGCCATTTTTATATGTTATTATAACTTATGAAATTAACAAAAGAACAACAAAGGAAAATAATTGTACTATCTACACAAAACAAATAAAAATAGATTTTGATTTAAGATTAATGTCATGAACTTCAACTAAGCATAATCGGCCCTCCTTTTGGAACATAAATTGACAACAACAAAAAAATATTTAAGTCAATATGTACATAACATAATCATTTCATAATGAATTAATTATAGATGAGTTATTAAAGAAACAAAAAAATTATCTCTGCTTACTACCGAACATCACATAAAAGAATTACATCATACGTACACTTTTAATTGCTCCTTTCTTCTTATGAAGATAAGTTTCTTATGATATTGGCTAATTTACGTTAGCTTTGGTTATGATCTCTTGTGTAACCAAAGCTCTAACTAAATTCATCCATCGTTTCTTTGTACCTTTGGTAGATTGCCATAATTTAATCTCATTAACATTTCGTAATCCCAAAATTTTTCCAGTCTTTATATCCATAAGCTCGAATACCTTTGGATTTATCTGTTTCGTACATAGATAAGGACCAGCGTATAAATCACAAAATTTATAAATTCCTTTTAATGACAAGTCACTTTGCAGGTGTAACCTTACAAATACTAGATCGTTAAGTTTAATCTTAACTTTACCTAACTGTTGTTTTTCAATTTTTGAATTCCGGGAATGAAAGTTCTGAACCCTTCGAAAATGCACCATACTAACAAGATGTGAGTAATCTATTTCATTATTTTCGGAGAGTTGAATTCCAAAATGCTGTTCGATTGGCGTTACAAGATCAGTACCATTATGAATATTTGCTGGTGCAACACCTAAAGTATCAGATAACGAATAATTTAAGAAGTATGTAATTTCAGACACATGTTTAACCCAATCAACATGTTTATTACGGCAGCAATGTCGAAATAACATTCCAAGGTTACGATGTATATTTTCAACGATGGAACTGCTGGGATGACATGGTGTTACAAAGTGTACTTTAATTCCAGCATTATTCATAGCACGAAGAAACATATTACTACGAAATTGTCCTCCATTGTCACACAATATATGTTCAACAGGTCCACAATGTGGTATATAAACATTTAGAATACGATAAACTATCGCAGACGAAGTTGCTTTCCGTAAAGGGTATGCCACAATATATCTCGAAAAAAATATCCATCACAGTGAGAAAAACAGTTTCACCAGTGGAAGCTCTAGGAAGTGGTCCATAGAGATCTATCGAAATGAATGAATGAGGACACTTAGGTATTATTGATAACATTGGTTTGTATATAGATCGATAATTATGCTTTACCTTCATACATTCCTCGCAATCTTTAATATAATTTTTGATTTGAGACCTAAGTGCTTTCCAATAAAAGGATTTGTTAATCAATGAATACACCTTTAAATATCCGAAATGTCCAAAATCATCATGATAAGCCTTCAGTATTTGAGGAACCAATTTTGGCGGAATGCAAATTTTATTCCTATGTTCATATTTAAAATCTTTAATAACAAAAACGTTATTAGATAGCTGATACAAGGTGTTCCAAGTACGAGGACAATCACATTCATTTTTACATGATATTAAGTGTTGAATACTTTTGGCATAAGGTTCATATTCCCTTTGAAATTTTTGTAATTCATCCAAAGAAATTTTAGAAATTTCTTCCTGTAAGATTCTAAAAGCATTTATAGATAGCACACGATGTTGTTCACTAGGGAATAATCTAGATAGCGTATCTACCTGAATGTTCTCAGTCCCCTTTATATGCTGGACGTCAAAATCAAAAGATTGTAGTTCTAGCGACCATCTTAGTAAGCGGCTGTTATAACCTTGTATTTTCTTTAGATGACATAATGAACTATAATCTGTAAGTACAGTAAAATGACAGCCACTGAGATAAGGCGCAAATTTTCGTAATGAAAAACGCACAGCAAGTAATTCGATTTCAGTAATTGTATATCCTTTCTCAGCATTTTTCAATGTTCGGCTGACACAATGTATCACAGCCGGCTCATTAGAGGAACTACCAGGTTGCCAAAGTATCCCTGAAATTCCTGACAGCGCACCATCACATTGTACAAACAAAGGACGATTGTAATCTGGATGATTTAAACGAATATTTTTCATAATAATAGACTTTAAACATTGAAAACTTTGTTCCTGTGAGTCACCCCATTTCCATACAACTCCTTTCTTCGTTATTAAAAATAAAGGATTGGCAATTTCTGCAAATTTGGGTATAGAACGTCTAAACCAATTAAAAAGGCCAAGAACTTGTCGCGTTTGTTTTAAATTAGTAGGAGCTGGTAAATCGCTAATGGCTTGCACTTTAGAATCGGTATAACACATTCCTCTGGCATCGATATTGTATCCCAGGAATTCAATGGAATCTTTGAAAAATCTGGATTTTTCAATATTTACAGTCAAACCAGAATTCTCCAATCGTTCAAGAAGGATATCCAAATTTTGCAAATAATTTTCCGGTGTTTTACCCATGATCAAAATGTCATCTGCATAATAAATTACATTGTTACGCAAATCCTGTTTCAACACATAATTTAGACAAGAGGCTAGAGCTGTACTACCATTTATCAATCCAAAAACCACACGATTATATTCATATAATTGTCCTTCAAATAAAAAGGCGGTGGAAGGTTTCGAATTCTCATCTAATTCTATTTGATTATAAGCTGAGACCAAATCTAAATTTCCAAATATTATATTGCCTTGTAATGAAACAAGGATTTCATCTACCGGGGGATACCGCACTTGTTGTAATTTAATGTGAGTGTTTAGTTTTCTGAGATTCATAACTATTCTTAGTTTACCGTCCTTCTTGGGTACCACATGAAGAGGATTTAGATGTACACTTTGGGAAGGTCGTATTATCCCTTGAATCAACATATCTGCTATTTGTTTGCGAACGTTTTCTCTGAAGCGATAGGGTATAATATATGGTTTAGTTACAATAGGATCATTACAATCCACTTCGATGGTATATACAAAATCTTTACAGTATCCGGGTTTAGAAGAAAAAGCCTTTCTATGTTTATAAATAATGTCTTTAAATATAGATACTAATTTCTTATCACCTGAATTTAAAGAATTTAATATATTATCTACACTTTTGTAAAAAGAGAGATCCTCATCCTTTTCTATCACAGAACATTCTTTAGCTAATTTTGTAACGTTAATTTCCTCTAAAGTATTAACATTATTATCTAAATTATCATCCACAAATGGCTGACATTGACATGTAACACCATCTTTAGCAGGAATCAATTTTTGAATGATTACATCGTCGGGAGTATATACCGTAAACGTTTTGTCTTGAAAATTCAAAATAGTTCTTAATTGTGTCAAGAAATCGAGCTCAATTAGCACTTTTTAATTTAATTCATTTACAACGAGTATGGGAATAACGAATTTTAAATATTGTATCTCAATTTCAATTTGTGTCTTGTCCATTACTTTTTTCTTATGTTTCCCCGTATAACCAACTAGTACCAGATTATTTACCTTTTGTAACCTAGGATTAGAATATTCTTTCACCATTTCGCACCAAAATGAATAAGATAACAGGGATACTGTAGCTCCAGTATCAATTAAAGCTTGGAGGGAAATACCATTAACTTTAATAAATATTCTAGCAGTAGAAAATGTTTTCAGAAAAACAAAATCTTCTTTTGGGGTATCTATTTCATCTAATTCATCATCATATTTCCAGAAACAGTTAACAATGGGAATATATTGATATTGATAACACAGGGCTGCAAATTGAAAAAAAAATTCATGTTGTTTTTTGATTAATAGGTGAACTTAATTCTTTGTTCCTAGCTGATTACAAATAATGAATTCGTTTTTCCCTGCCACGTAAGGTTTTCTTACAAATCATTGTCAAAATTTGGGCCTTCTTCCGTATTCAATACTGCTTTATTATACATTATTTCTTATCTTCTATGAGACTAAAGAGCTTATTATGCTAAATAATTGAACATGTTTTGTTTAATGTAATTACAGACAGACAAAGAAAAGAATATAAGATTCTCTACACATACAGATTACTACATATATACATATAATATGGAAATATATACATAAATATATACGTTGTAAAATGGAAATCAACAGTCATATAACATACTTATTTTCACATCTTTTAAGCACGCTTTCTCTTATAAGCTTTCCTAATTTTCTTGTGGTTTTCTTCTGAAGTTTCTCTGTGCAATGTGCAACAGTAGTCAGCCATCATGCTAACACTCCAAAGTGCCTGATACCTTTTCTCCATATCCCTCATGTCTTGGTGGAACCGTTCGCCTTGTTCCTCACGTAATTCTCCGAGATTTGGTGGCAAGTAATCAAGATGAGAATGCAAAACATGCAACTTGAGATTCATGTTACAACCCAGTTCTTGAAATTTAATTAACATATTATCACAACTTCTCTGTAATCAGCACTTTTGTGGTTCCCCAGGAAGTTCACAACCACGCTTTTAAATGCTATCGAAGCATCCCTTTTAGCATTAGTCATTGTTGTCTCGAAGTTTTTATCCTTCATTAACTTCCTAATGTCTGGGCCAACGAAGAACCTTCTTTCACTTTGGCACATGAAATTGAAGGAAATTTGTTGCATATGAACTTGAAACATTCGCCTTCCTTGTCGAGTGCCTTAACAAATTTTTTCATCAATCCCAATTTTATGTGAAGGGGAGGAAGTATAACTTTCTCAGGACTGACTAAATTTTGTTGAATGTTGTTTTTTGATCCCGCGTTCAGTGTTTTCCGTAATGGCCAGTTTCTTTCACCAGTGGTCATTTCGTGCCCTATTATCCCACTCGCAGATGTAATATGGTATTTTTGTATACCCACTTTGTTGCCGAAGTACAATGCTTAAAATCATCAAATCTCCACACACCACCCAACCATGTACCTCGCATTTAATTTTATTAAGAATAAATTGCACATTGTCATATGTTTCTTTCAGTTTTGAGAAATACTGCACAAATTCTTTTTCCCGATATCTGTACCAGGAAAATGTTCCACAGACCAGCAAGTTATTTTCACTAAGTCTGGAACCAAGAAATTCAGCAGATTCTTTAGACAGATTTATGTCTCTAACTAGATCATTGAGCTGGCGTTGATAGAGTGGTATAGGGTCACGAGACCCGCTAGGAGGATTGTAAACTTCATCTTCTATTTCATTATTTTCCACTGAATCACTGTACGAACTAGGATCACTTACAAACTGAAGACTTGATGGAGGTGTCGGAACAGGTAAGTCTAGGCCGTGCAGCACAGGTCTCATTGCAGAGGGAACATTGGGATACACTATATTTGTCTTGTTTCGAGTATTGTGTCTTACAATGTCACAGGAACAGAAGTAGCAATCGTCGCTATGGCTTTTGGGTTCTCTCCACACCATTAGCACTGCGAATGGCATAGATGACCGCTTTCCAGTGCTCCAATTCAGTAACGATTCCACACAAGATCTACACAGATTGTATGGAGTCCACGATTTATCTTGATCTCCAAGTTCCATACGGAAGTATGCGCAATATGCCCTTCTTACAAAATCTGTAATTTTCTGTCTCTGTTTGTGTCGAACAAATTCACCACATGTAACAAAATAAATCTGGTCTATTCTTACAACCACAAGATCCCATGGCAACACAGTATACAACGAACTACAAAAGGAAACTAGCCTAAGATATTAACATTTCATACTATTGAAGCACATCCAAAATTTGCGATAATTAAATATGAAATTTATTTGAAATGAGATAACAAGGTTTGATATAGAAATATTTTAAATATTCATGCATGCAAAATTTTAGTAATTTAATTAAATTAACTTCCTTACATTTAAAACACATTCATTTTTATTACCGCCTGGATAATTTCACCACGTATTGATGACACCTAGCGTCAATCAGTTGAATTATGCTTAAACATGCATACTGCAATCAACATATATAAATCGTGAATTGTAAGAAATTCTTACGTGATATGAGAAAACTAGTGCCAGTTTCGGTTTCAGCATGTTCAAATACATATAAAACACCCAAAATTATAAAAACAACAGAATCTATGCGGCCCTGTGTAATTAGTATTAACATTTGCATCGAATGTTTTAAGGTTAGTTTCATATTCAGAATAAGATTTTGGTATATTTAGCGCTGAAGTGGTTTTGAGCACCTCCACGCCAGCCATAGCTAGTTTAAATTACGGTTACCAATATTTTCCATTAAATCGCTTGTATCCCACACTCTTGTGTACTGTCTTGTCTTTCATGGGATGTTACCATATTTTGATTTCTATTCACGGAAAGCGTGCCATCTATGAACGCACTTCTCGAGAACGTACCACAATTTTGAGCAAAAGGACGGTAATTATTATTTCTGTTATTTGAATGTTGATTTTGCGTAAAAGTAAAAACACGTAGATTGCCATTTCTATAATTTCTATTGAAATTTCGTTGCTTACTCCTAAAGTTTCTAGGACTGTTTCTACAAATAGGTGTTGTCTGATCACCAATACCACTTTGATTAATAACCC
>NW_027657407.1:0-29354 GCF_964235325.1 Thermobia domestica | reverse complement strand
CAGGTTCTCCCATGGAACTGAGAAACGTATTCAGTCGAACTTCTGCGGTAAGTCAGTATATCATCCTGAGAAGTTTGATCGAGATAGCAGAGGTTCGACTATTCGTTTTTCAATTCCATGTGATATTACAACACGGTGAACTAAATTTATATAGAAACACTTTGATTTTGTTTTGTTTTTTGCTAGCATTAAACTGAGAAAATGTTATTGAATAGACAGAGAACACCACTCAAAGAAAAGTACATCATAAGAATATATATATGGTTGCTGTGGTTCTCGGTTTAATTTGCTAGTTAAGAAACTTGCTCTAAATAAGTACATCTTACAGGTGAAAAACTAAGCCAGGCGATAGAATTAAATATAAAGTTATACACTTTTATTTTACGTTTACTAGTGTTGGGTTACTACTGTAAAATAAGTCAGTATATATGAAAGATAACTGTATTAGGTACTATTTTCCACCGGCGGTGTATTCTTGCATAGTGTACTTAATGTTTACAAGCGGGGCGCTACTAGTATGGATGCATGACAAGTGCTATTGAAACTCGAAAACTAACTGGTTTCCACTACCCTTGCTTATACGTATACCCGCGTCGCCTTCGCTCCTGTTCACTTTGGACGCACATTCTTGCTATCGCTCAGGCCCCCAGCTTTCTCCTGTTTTGGCTCCCTTAAATAGTATTCGTGCTTTTTATTGGCCACCTGGCAAAGCACTTGTAATGATTTTACACCAGTAACTCTAAAATACATGTGTATTACTTTATTTAATTCTGTCGTCTGCAGAATTTTTTTTTTTTTTCGTACAAATATGCCTTTTCATGCAGAACACTGAATTTTGCCTGTAAATTTTTGAGAATATGCTGTGACGAAACTTGAGCACCGTTCTTCTTTTCTTTCTTATCACGAGTCTTCTTTAGCCTAATGAGCACAATCATCACACGATAACGACTATTCTTTCATTTAACTTGTAAACAAGTTGAACTAATAATAATAATTGATGTACAAAGGAGAAGTGTCCTACATATTTGAGGTAAAAAATAAAATAAATATACTTCTACTTCATCCGTGTTTACAAAGTTAAATGTTATCGATTTACAAAAAATGGTCACCTATCCACACACTGACCAGGCTCGACACTGCTTGACCATACATATTAAAACATCGGTCCCACTGAATACACAAGTAGTAAGCACATTCACATAAAAATAATTAGGATTACAGTATATAAAATGTGTTAATTAAAATAGCAAATGCCTTACCTTATCACAGGCGATCCAAAGCCACTGCACATCATCTGCTACGCACACTATATTCCTCCAATATTTCACTCACTTCCTATATCACGCAACAGAAAATATTAATAAAATTCACTTAGCAACATTTTCATTTTTAATCAACAATACGTATAACAATTAAGAATAAAATTAATTGTGAGCACATTGTTATAATTAGAATACTGTTTTTATTCGTTTACAAATATGGGATTAATATAGAGCTGGCAGCAACAATATATACAACTCATCCTGTATGTATCGTAAATCCTAACTTGAGAAGACATCTCTGACGCAAACAATGAGACAAGAAATCAAATACTATATCCGACACATTTGGGGTTTATTGAACTTCAATGTTGGAAGATACCACCTTGTCGGTAGTACAAATGTAATATCCTTACAACACGCGGAACTTTTGCCAGGCATATCTAGGAATTTGGGAAGATTAATTGATATCCTTAATGTGCAATGTATGATTATGACGCATTGTTATGTACACGCAGACGGAACCAGGACAATCTATAGATGACATTTGCACTGTGTTTGGACAATTTGTTCGCAGAAAGTAACCGTTTTTGTCTATGAATACTTGAGAACATGGAAGGTATGAGATATACATTTTATGCGCAAATATTATAATACAAATCATTGTTAGTTTGGTGGATGCGTGAAAGAAAGAAAGGAGTAGATTTTTGCAGACGTCCGGATATAAAGCGAGAACTGAGAATACGCATCTATAACATCTATTTTCTTTGTGTTAATGATATCGATGAACTAAACGGGGAAACTAAAATACAACTGTTTGCAGTATAATTCGAAGTATAGTCAAGTGCAGAGGCGTACTCACGGGGTGTCCACCGGGTGCGGACTCCTCGCAAAAGTTCCTAAGTGAACATACATTTGCAGACTTTCTCATTAAATGTAGTTATTAACAGGGAAAATATTGATGTATCATCAATATAAATCTGATCTTACACTTCATCTGTACTCTGTCTGTATCATGTTTTTGTGAAAAGTAAGTGGAATATTTATCGTGTTTTCGAATGCAGAATAATAGTATATAGACATAGTGGCTTGTAGTATTGGAACCTTGCCCCCCGAAGCTTGGATCCCTTAGAAGAAAAAAAAAATGCATGCGCGCCTGGTGAAATGGTTAACGAATTCAGTTCACTCGATGAATCGACAGATAGTAATACACATTTCGACAGATCGACAGCATTCGACAGATACAGACATATGAAAGTAGCACAAGAATTAGGCGAAAGTCCGTGCGTTTCCTCAATTCACGTAGGAAACAACAGAAAATATCAACTACCATAAATAATCCGTATATATATTTAATTTATTTGGAATAAAATAAATATAGAAACAACCTGTTCATACATAACTACGGTAAGTGCGTTAATTGCTAACGTAAGAACAAATATGAAACAAGGCACAAAATAAAAAAGAAAAATAAAGTTAAAGGGAATAAATATTTAGGCTTGATTGTCATTCGTATTAAGAAGCTGGGTAATAAAATGTTAAAATCTACAGAAAATTATGAAATTAAATCAGGATTTGAAATAAAAGTCTATACATTGGAAGTAGGCCAGGGAGTTTGCAAGGCAGATGTGTGCGACACGCGTTACTTTATAGATTCCCTTCATTGAACTATAGTAAGCAGTACGAAGATGGTACTTTGCGTATAATCACAGGAAGGATTGAAGTTAATTACCATGGTAATATAATTATTTATTGATAAGTATTTCCATGTTAAATTATGAAAATTATAAGCACAAGGAGGGTGAAAAAGTAGTGTGACCGACTTAGCAATGACTGAAACATAAAATAGAAAAGCGAATAAAAACAAATGCCTTTTGAGTTATGTGGAATAAAGTTTCTTCTAGCCAGTAAGGAAGAATAGGATCTGGTGCATTCATTGAATACCTGAAAAAAATCGTTTATCAAAATAGAAGGAAACACACTTATCGTTGTGGCAACTACGAACTTCTGTTTACCTCAGCCCGCCTCAGCAAGTGCTTTCTATCCGGTCCGCGCTCCGTAACCAAACTCAACGCTGCCTGCCAGCGAAAATTTCATTCTTCAGTATCGTTGAGTTTATTGCAGAAAGCAATGGCAGATACGGCATCAGCACCTGCAGCCCGGCACAGGCTTCTCCTAAGAAGTCTGCAAAGCCTAAGAAACCAAAAACAACACCTTCTCATCCAAGAACATCAGAAATGGTGAACAACGCCATCAAGAATTTGAAGGAAAGGGGAGGAAGTTCACTGCAAGCTATTAAGAAATACATCTCTCAGAACTACAAAGTGGATGCCGAGAAGCTTGCTCCATTTATCAAGAAATACTTGAGAAGTGCAGTTGCTTCTGGGTCTTTGGTTCAGACCAAGGGAAAAGGTGCATCTGGATCGTTTAAGCTTAGTGCTTCATCGCTGAAGGAGAAGCCTGAAGGTGGATCTTCAACCAAGGCGAAACGATCAGCATCAAAGGAGAAGAAGCCTGCGAAAAAAGCCAGCAGCTAAACGTCCCAAGAAGACTGGTGAAAAGAAAAAGGCTGCTGCTCCCAAACCTAAGAAATCACCATCTAAAGTGAAGAAGGCAAAACTCCCAAGAAGCCAAAGGCCCCGAAGCAAAGAAGGCTACAGCAAAACCGAAAAGTGCTAAGAAGGCTGCACCAAAGAAGAAGTAAATGTGTCAGTAAATCATCTGACATTTTAAAACGGCTCTTTTTAGAGCCATCAAATACTTTGAGAAGAGTAAAATTGTGCTTTTCCTATCATTATCACATGTTCATTCATAGCAATGTATAGTATACACGCAAGGGACTTTGAGTTTTCTTTTAACCGAAGCACTTCTTGATGTAAGTGCTTTATAACAGAGGGAATTGAGGGTGGGGAAAGAAAGCTTTCACGGGTGTCAAGAATGGTGTACTCGAAAAAAAATGGGGAACACATTACGTAATGTCAATTTGTGATCACTTACTTTTTCCTTGTTCCTATCTTCAAGTAGCGAAACAGTACAGAAAACGCACTTAATGCATTTGTTAGAAAAACTTTTGCAGGCTGACTGGGTTCGATTCTCGGTGGGAGCTCAAATGTTTCGCATTGCACGTTAATAAGTAGGTCCACGTTTGAAACAGCCTTGCTGCTGAAAGGGACACTAAACTAAAATCAACTCTTTTCAAGGCTGGGGTGAAAGAAATGTTCGAACTTATTACAACTCGTGAAAGTGAAGTAGACTGTTTCAATTTAACGTCGTACTATTATGATTTTTATGATAAAGGAGACGGGTGATTACGCCTAATGAATGATGGAAATACTGGTGTAATGAGAAAGTGTTAGGAAAAGGGAACACGCTAATAACCACGGATACCGTCTTATAATTCGTAATATTGCTATAAAGAAAAATAGTAACACCAGCAGAAATGTAGGTGTACAATTGAACTGATGTTAAGTACAAACAGACACTTAAAGAAAGTTTAGTTTAACGTTGCATTCAACAGCAGCGACCTCTGAGAAAATATTACTTTTGCTACCTTGGAAGAAGTACATATTTCGCCTGCGAGTTCTATGAGATTAATAACGTTGAGAAGGGCAAACAGTGGTTGAATCGAAGTTAACTTATGCAACATATGGCAAAATCGAATCCTTGACCACATAAAACGAAGATAATCAATCGGTAAACATAGGGAAAACTAAGAATATACTTGAAAGATAGGATGATATACGAAACGAGAGGAAAACGAAGGTAGATGTATTAACTATGCAACATACGGCGTGAGAATTTAAAAAAAAAAGATAACAAGTATGGACAAGATCCTTGTTAGGATAACAGCATCTCTAAGTAGTGTATTGGTCCTAAAAAGGACCGTTTTTGAACTCAGTGCCAGAACTTCAAACTTAAGCACGTTCCCCACGGATGCGGCGAGCAAGCTGAATGTCCTTAGGCATGATTGTGACTCTCTTTGCGTGAATAGCACACAAGTTGGTGTCTTCGAAAAGCCCTACAAGGTAAGCTTCACTTGCCTCCTGTAAAGCCATGACAGCTGAGCTTTGGAAGCGAAGATCTGTCTTGAAATCTTGTGCAATTTCTCGGACGAGTCGTTGGAAGGGCAGCTTGCGGATGAGCAATTCAGTGCTCTTCTGGTAACGACGAATTTCTCGGAGAGCCACAGTACCAGGCCTGTAACGATGGGGCTTTTCACTCCACCGGTAGCTGGAGCACTCTTTCTTGCAGCTTTGGTGGCAAGCTGCTTTCGAGGAGCTTTGCCTCCAGTAGATTTCCTAGCTGTCTGCTTGGTACGTGCCATTGCAACTGTCACGACTTGTTTCAAATAATTGCGCGCTGAATGAAGTCAAGTTATATAAAGAGCAAAACCGTTAAATCAAGCTATTTCTCATTGGATAAAGTCAGTCGAAAAGGACAGTTCTCATTGGCTTAGACACGTTTTGTGTTTTTCCTCCGTGCTTTCCCTGCATGATCGAAGGAACAAAACCACGAGTCTTGGGCTGCTTGGGCTTGTATTTCTCGTGTGTGGTGAGCGAAGCAGTAACATATCGAAATGACAGGACGTGGAAAAGGAGGCAAGGGTCTTGGCAAAGGAGGTGCCAAGCGCCACCGTAAAGTTCTTCGTGACAACATCCAGGGTATCACCAAACCCGCTATTAGGCGTCTTGCTCGCCGTGGTGGTGTGAAGCGTATCTCTGGTCTCATTTATGAAGAGACCCGAGGAGTATTGAAAGTATTCCTGGAGAACGTAATCAGAGATGCTGTTACATACACAGAACACGCCAAGAGGAAGACAGTGACAGCTATGGATGTTGTGTATGCCTTGAAGAGGCAAGGAAGAACCCTGTACGGTTTCGGAGGTTAAGTTGGGGTTCCTCCTATTTTGGATATAAAATTGGCATAAACGGCTCTTTTCAGAGCCAACAAATTTATATAAAGGGAAAGATTTACTTTGTGCGATTTTCTGTTAGATTATAAGAATTCGTGTAACTACATTAAAGCCTTTTGATGCACACAAAATTACAGACGTAGAGAGATTAATTTGAGAAAATCATACGTTTTTTTTTACATTATGTACGTTCATGTATACGTATTCATATGTAGCAGTATTAATGCTGGAGAAGGGGTTCTGGTTGGAAATTGGCGATTTGTTGGAAGTAGCGAGCATGAGAGATGCGAAACGCAAGTCGGAATTTCTGTTCTGACAGTAGGATGTACGTATAGAGGCTTATACAACTTCTATACTGTGCTGTGAGGGGCGAATAATGCGTTAGAAACCTGAATCTTGTCCTTTATCTTGTTTACGTGGTCTTGGGTTCGATTTTTTTCTTTTGCGGTAGTGTCTATTGTGATTTACATGTAAATTAATGACACTTCGTAGCGGGTTAGTAAAATAAAGAGTAATACAAATATGAGATGTAGGTTAATGCATTGTATACTTCACATTATTTACTAAAGAAAGGCAGTAGTTACAAGAAACCTAGGCTCGCTCGTTGGGCACAGTAGCAAATGAGTTCTGAGATCAGAGAATAAGAGTAGTTGCGTATTACAAACCATATACATATAACACATATCACACAAATATGAATATCGACCTTGCAAAGAATAAATCGTACTTAAGTGTGCATTTAATGTCATTACTATGTTGCAAAAGAAATTTAGGAAAGTTTTTTGATCCGCTCTGTTCATGATGTCATTGGGCATAGTAATGAACAATAATAAATGTCGAGAACATATTGAACAGAGTAATTTCAGCCAAGCCAACGCAAGAGAGAAACATGAGTGCTTTAAGAATGTTGGAAATTCCTTTGTCTAGCATGAAGTACATGAGAATATGTGGTATGAGGTTTTCTTCCATTGCTGAGAATCTGGGCTCGACTGTCCTGTCCTCTGGGTAATATGAGCCCGATGTACGCAAATATCAAAAAATGTAGCTAGCGACAATACAAAAGGTAATGATCTTATAATTAATAATGTAGTGGGAACTAAGCACATCGCTGTTTGGAGTATTCTAAAGATAGTGTGACTTCCTATGGGCTTCAATTACGATCGACGACTACACATACTAATTAATCGAATAGCAGCGAGAATTTCGAATGACACTAAGCAACTATCTCAGACACTTTTGATGAGTCTGTATATCGAAAACAATTCATTTCAATCGTAAATCTCCTCTATAAAGGGGTTTGTGGCCCTCATAAGGGCCGATTTGTATGAGATATAGGTCTTACATTTATGCCTTCTTCTCAGTTTTCTTGGGCAGAAGTACAGCTTGAATGTTGGGCAAAACACCACCCTGAGCGATTGTAACTCCAGACAACAACTTGTTTAATTCCTCGTCGTTACGGATAGCTAACTGCAGATGACGTGGAATAATCCTGTCTTCTTGTTGTCACGAGCAGCGTTGCCTGCCAACTCAAGAACTTCAGCTGCCAGGTATTCCATGACTGCAGCCAAATACACGGGAGCGCCAGCACCAACTCGTTCGGCATAGTTACCCTTTCGCAAAAGACGATGGATTCTGCCTACTGGGAATTGAAGGCCAGCCCTGCTGGAGCGGGACTTGCTCTTTCCCTTGACTTTTCCACCTTTGCCGCGACCAGACATTGTTCAATATTCTTTCGTAATAAGATGAGAGGAAAAATTGCGGCCTCCCATGAATCAAGTCAGTTTTGTTACTACTTCAAGCGTGCACCCGAGTGCATCAAATGAAAAGCAAGGCAGTTGGCGCGAATTGAAACACGTACTGTAATTTAAATGAAGTCGATAAATCGGCGGACACATCTAATTTTGCTGAACGAGTGAGTCATCATGCCACCAAAAACTAGCGGAAAGGCTGCAAAGAAGGCTGGTAAAGCCCAAAAGAATATCTCCAAGGGAGATAAGAAGAAGAAGAGGAGGAGGAAGGAGAGCTATGCCATTTACATCTACAAAGTTTTGAAGCAAGTGCATCCTGACACTGGCATATCTAGCAAAGCTATGAGTATCATGAACAGCTTTGTTAATGACATCTTCGAGCGTATTGCTGCTGAAGCTTCTCGTTTGGCCCATTACAATAAGCGGTCAACTATCACCAGCCGGGAAATCCAAACAGCTGTGCGCCTTCTTTTGCCTGGTGAACTTGCCAAGCACGCTGTAAGTGAGGGTACGAAGGCTGTTACCAAGTACACAAGCTCTAAGTAAAAATCTTCTTCAAGATTTTTCATTTCAAACGGTCCTTGTCAGGACCAACACATTATTCGAAAGAGTTAAATCACGAAATTTGCTTCATTCTGTTATGTAGAAACACCTTGAAATCCAATTTCTATATGCTGTTAGTAAAAAAGTAAAGCACATAGCGGAGATGTGTCGTGCTTGTATACGAAAGGCATTTACTCGCCGGAGATCTACACTTAGTCATAATAATTTACTTTTAAAAAGTGGTAATACATTCCGTGTTAAGTATAGTAGTAGGTGCACACGGATCGGAAATCAGGTTATTTTAATGTGCCGTGCAAATAAACAGGCTGTTAGTGTAAGAAATAGTGGGTATAACGCTTAGAATATCGATTAATCGCTATGAAATAATGTTGATAAATTATCTCTTGAAAGTACTATAAAATTAATGTTTCTAGTATTTTCGTACTTGAAGGATAATGAAATTTGAAAAAGAGATGCCAACAGCACCTGGTGTTCCCAGGCGGTCACCCATCCAAGTACTGACCAGGCCCGATGCTGCTTGACTTCGGTGATCGGACGAGAACCGGTATATTCAGCATGGTATGGCCGTTGGCAACTACCTTTTCTTCAATGTCCTGTTAAGGAAGTATGTTTTAAGTAAGAATTGACATTATTAACTATAAAGGCAAGCATATTAACGTCGTTAACATTACTTGGAATATACTAATATTCGAATAAATATTTGAATGTTCGAATGATGAGTGATTCGGATGTTCATAGTGCCACTATGTCCTATCGAGTTTACTATCACGAACCACGTATGAAATTGTATATAAATAAATAAAAATAAATCCTTTATTAAGTATTGATTACAGGAAAAAGGCAAACTTACATTCTTTAATGTACACAATGAAATGTATGAAAGATATTTTTAAGATATGTTTCACTTACCCTTTATAACGCAAGGTAGTTTTCAGTGTAGCATCCTCTTCAGCTGCGAGATAACGTAAGGCAGATGATCATTCAGTCGTGAAGCACTAAAATGTAATATACATTTTAACTATTATCGATAAGAATTATTTACTGCAGGGATGCAAATAAAGTGAGGCAAATTAGTAAATAAAAACCGATACTGTAACTGATAATGTAATTACGTATCTGTATTAGTTGTATATACAGTAATCGCACGATTATCCGCGGAGTTGGATGTTGGCATAATCGCGCATAATCAGCAGTATGAGCAGAAAAGGGAAATGAAATGAAATCTTTAGATTTACGTCGCATACTTATACCGGTTACGCTAAAGGAGACGGTGATGATGAGTACTGAATGAAGAAAGTGGGAGGAAACGGGAGAAACCCGAGAAAACCCATGAGCACGGTCTTTATGCACGACAAAGTTCACACGGCACGAGCTGGGATTGAACCAGGGACCCCAAGCACCGGAGGCCAAAAAAGGGACAAAAAGTCTTTCGTGCAACTTTCGTTTTCGGTAAAAAGTTTACACATAATTTAGAAAGAGTAGTTTTCTGGTCTTTTTATTTCACAAGTTGGTTCATGTCTATATTTTTTACATGCATAAAAAATTTTTCAACTCCCTTGCTTAGTTCCTGTTAAAGACCTCTACCTCTGATTGTATTTTTTGCACATATTCTTATTGTTTTCAGACAACATTTCTAAGAGCGTAATTTATCGTCAGCAAGAAAAGAAAAGGAAAGCCTCGGATAGTGGAATGTGTACTGTATATATATATATATATATATATATATATATATATATATATATATATATATATATATATATATATATATATATATATACGTATTAGTATATAGTTTTATTTTATACGTCTCCTATTATTACACAATGTGCAGATATTGTGAAAGCGCAAGTAAATATGTATAACTCCCCGTTCTGCACTTAATAACTTGAAAGAAGTTCGGGGAAGGTAGTGTAACAGAAAGTGCAAACAGAAATGAGGGTTTACAGGCATTTAATATTATTCCGTAGTAGTATGATTTTTTGTAAAATATATATATATATATATATATATATATATATATATATATATATATATATATATATATATATATATATATATATATATATATATAAACATACATATTCAATGATATAGTAAGAGGTTAGCAGCACTGATAGAACTGCAGAAAGTACAAAACCGTTAATAAGAAAGAGAGAGAGATGGTGGCCGCTTTTGTGCTTTTCATTGGCTAATTCCGAATTGCGCGCGAATACGTACGAGATTTCTTTCTTTTTCCTCTTCGCAGCCCAGATGTTGCCAATTAGAAGTTTTTAGTACTACATTTGTATGAAAATGTTGCCTTTAAGAAATGTGGTTTGCATACGGAGAAAAGAGCAAAATGAATATTTATCTTAGTGGGCATGAAAAAAGACGAAACATTTTGCAAGATGGACACACGAACTTCCTTAATGCAGGCGTTCAGTACATTATTGTAAAGAAAAAAACACTAAAAAGAATTACTTCAATATCCCTAGCAACATTCAACAATTCATAGAGAAAAATCTTTATTTTGAGAACAATGGAAAACTATGTAATTGTAGATAACTACTAAATTTAATGATTAAGGAAAACGTTTAGGCCCGGCCCTTCAGAAAGAAAGTGCACAGAATTTTCTCTCATGGAAGCAATTGCAAAATCAACATTTTGTTTGCAGTTATAATTAGAGGATCTATATACAGGGTGTTCGAAAAAGAATGTATCCTCTTGAAAGAAAATATTCTCTGGGCCCCTAATCCTTTATATACCGAAAGGAAGTTTGTATAGCATTTTTTCTTACCTTCGTTAGAAGAATTGAAAGTGACTACTATCGTGACACGGGAGATATTTGATCGATAGTCGAATTACTCCCATGCTCGAATGAACACGTCTCTTGTAAGGAGAGGAAAGGCTTCTGTGATCCGCTATCGCAGCTGTGTCATATCTGCAGAGAATGTTAGGACACAAACGTGATCTTTGAGAGCCTCGTGAAAAGAAGTCGCATAGTATCATGTGTGGAGACATCGGGGCCATCTGAAGAACGCTTCATCATTAGGACCAAGGGCGAGTTACGAAACACTCTGGGATATATTTATTAACATAACTTCTCGTCATTCTGCAAGTGTGGTGGAGCTCCATCCTATTGGAAAAGGAAACCTCGGGAGCCCTCTTCATGTGTAGGTATCGTTCACATCTGAAGCATGTGAAGATAGATTACTGTACTATCGTGTACCTAAAATCATTTTCTACGAATACGAACATGTCTACACTGAAGGCAGTGCAGCTCTTTTTCTCTTTTTTTTTTGGTCATGTATTGTAACGCGGGGCAATGCACACAATAACATGTAATGTTGTGTATCATCATAAAGGGCCAGGGCGATGATTGGATCTTGATGGACGTGGAGAACTGATAGGTGATGTGAGTGGTATTGTGATCTATGGTTGTATGTTTACTGATGAATGCATAAGGAGAGGTGAAGGGGTTGCCTTTTTTTTTATGTCGATCGGCAGGGAAGCGATTGGGAAACTTTTGACTTTGTTTTTCAACCGAATATATTGATTGAATAGGTCGCCGACAATTTTACGGGGCGTCACGTCGTTGCCTTTTTCATGTCGATCGCGAGCGAAGCGAGCGTTTTTTTTTTTTTTTTTTTTTACCGACAATATGTATTGAATCGGTTGCCAACACCTTTAGGGGCGCGTCACGTCCTTCTTTCTGTGCTGATCGCGAGCGAAGCGAGCGCGAAATTTTTGACTTTTTTTTTTTTTTTTTTACCCACAATATTTATTCAATCGGTCGCCAACACTTTTAGGGGTGCGTCACGTCCTCTTTTCTCTGCTGATCGCGAGCGAAGCGAGCGCGAAATTTTGACCTTTTTTTCTCTTTTTAATTCTTTTTTTTTTCTTTAAGAAAAAATATTGATTTCATAGGTCGCCAACATTTTTACGGGATGGAACATCGTTTATTTGTTTTTCCAACCGTCTTTCTGTCTTGAGCCCCCGCCAAGTTAACTTTATGGTGGACAAAAACTATGTGCGGTGGGTTACCGCGGGGTTCTCCCGTTTCCTCCCACTTTCTTCATTCCACCACCATTTCAATCATTTCTCATAATCAGCGCCTCTTTTAGCCTAAGCGGCATAACGTGGGACGTAAAACAAAGATTTCCTTTAGTTGCTTTCTGTCTTGATTACGAGCGCGAAATTTTTTACTTTTTTTTTCTTTCTTTTGATATTATTCATTTAATAGGACGGCAACACCTTTACGGGCCGCCGCGTCGTCGTTTACACTTCTTCAGCCCATATTCTTTCTGCTTGTTCGTTTTCCGGCATCTTGTTATCACCGCCCGCGGGAATGCCTATGTCTTTCATCGCTTTTTGAAGCAAATCTTTAATAAATATGCACTCTCACATTTCTACTAATATGCATACCACAGTGGATAGACTGTAACTAGGAAAGCAGAAGCCTGCATATCATATTATTTAACAGTTGAAAGTGAACTGCCATTTTAAGTTTGATTTTGATCAGATGAGTGCAGTTCAACTCGTCGACAATTGTGAAGATTCTCGAGGTTAGGGACCATCCATTTTGTGCTTTGTAATGAAAATGGCTGCAGCCAAACTTCTCTGATCTGAATGAAACTTGGCATGATGATACATCTTGACCTGCTCTACAAGTTTATTTAGTATTTTCCGTTGCGCAGGCTTTTGCTTCTCCAGGTTCTCCCATGGAACTGAGAAACGTATTCAGTCGAACTTCTGCGGTAAGTCAGTATATCATCCTGAGAAGTTTGATCGAGATAGCAGAGGTTCGACTATTCGTTTTTCAATTCCATGTGATATTACAACACGGTGAACTAAATTTATATAGAAACACTTTGATTTTGTTTTGTTTTTTGCTAGCATTAAACTGAGAAAATGTTATTGAATAGACAGAGAACACCACTCAAAGAAAAGTACATCATAAGAATATATATATGGTTGCTGTGGTTCTCGGTTTAATTTGCTAGTTAAGAAACTTGCTCTAAATAAGTACATCTTACAGGTGAAAAACTAAGCCAGGCGATAGAATTAAATATAAAGTTATACACTTTTATTTTACGTTTACTAGTGTTGGGTTACTACTGTAAAATAAGTCAGTATATATGAAAGATAACTGTATTAGGTACTATTTTCCACCGGCGGTGTATTCTTGCATAGTGTACTTAATGTTTACAAGCGGGGCGCTACTAGTATGGATGCATGACAAGTGCTATTGAAACTCGAAAACTAACTGGTTTCCACTACCCTTGCTTATACGTATACCCGCGTCGCCTTCGCTCCTGTTCACTTTGGACGCACATTCTTGCTATCGCTCAGGCCCCCAGCTTTCTCCTGTTTTGGCTCCCTTAAATAGTATTCGTGCTTTTTATTGGCCACCTGGCAAAGCACTTGTAATGATTTTACACCAGTAACTCTAAAATACATGTGTATTACTTTATTTAATTCTGTCGTCTGCAGAATTTTTTTTTTTTTTCGTACAAATATGCCTTTTCATGCAGAACACTGAATTTTGCCTGTAAATTTTTGAGAATATGCTGTGACGAAACTTGAGCACCGTTCTTCTTTTCTTTCTTATCACGAGTCTTCTTTAGCCTAATGAGCACAATCATCACACGATAACGACTATTCTTTTCATTTAACTTGTAAACAAGTTGAACTAATAATAATAATTGATGTACAAAGGAGAAGTGTCCTACATATTTGAGGTAAAAAATAAAATAAATATACTTCTACTTCATCCGTGTTTACAAAGTTAAATGTTATCGATTTACAAAAAATGGTCACCTATCCACACACTGACCAGGCTCGACACTGCTTGACCATACATATTAAAACATCGGTCCCACTGAATACACAAGTAGTAAGCACATTCACATAAAAATAATTAGGATTACAGTATATAAAATGTGTTAATTAAAATAGCAAATGCCTTACCTTATCACAGGCGATCCAAAGCCACTGCACATCATCTGCTACGCACACTATATTCCTCCAATATTTCACTCACTTCCTATATCACGCAACAGAAAATATTAATAAAATTCACTTAGCAACATTTTCATTTTTAATCAACAATACGTATAACAATTAAGAATAAAATTAATTGTGAGCACATTGTTATAATTAGAATACTGTTTTTATTCGTTTACAAATATGGGATTAATATAGAGCTGGCAGCAACAATATATACAACTCATCCTGTATGTATCGTAAATCCTAACTTGAGAAGACATCTCTGACGCAAACAATGAGACAAGAAATCAAATACTATATCCGACACATTTGGGGTTTATTGAACTTCAATGTTGGAAGATACCACCTTGTCGGTAGTACAAATGTAATATCCTTACAACACGCGGAACTTTTGCCAGGCATATCTAGGAATTTGGGAAGATTAATTGATATCCTTAATGTGCAATGTATGATTATGACGCATTGTTATGTACACGCAGACGGAACCAGGACAATCTATAGATGACATTTGCACTGTGTTTGGACAATTTGTTCGCAGAAAGTAACCGTTTTTGTCTATGAATACTTGAGAACATGGAAGGTATGAGATATACATTTTATGCGCAAATATTATAATACAAATCATTGTTAGTTTGGTGGATGCGTGAAAGAAAGAAAAGGAGTAGATTTTTGCAGACGTCCGGATATAAAGCGAGAACTGAGAATACGCATCTATAACATCTATTTTCTTTGTGTTAATGATATCGATGAACTAAACGGGGAAACTAAAATACAACTGTTTGCAGTATAATTCGAAGTATAGTCAAGTGCAGAGGCGTACTCACGGGGTGTCCACCGGGTGCGGACTCCTCGCAAAAGTTCCTAAGTGAACATACATTTGCAGACTTTCTCATTAAATGTAGTTATTAACAGGGAAAATATTGATGTATCATCAATATAAATCTGATCTTACACTTCATCTGTACTCTGTCTGTATCATGTTTTTGTGAAAAAGTAAGTGGAATATTTATCGTGTTTTCGAATGCAGAATAATAGTATATAGACATAGTGGCTTGTAGTATTGGAACCTTGCCCCCCGAAGCTTGGATCCCTTAGAAGAAAAAAAAATGCATGCGCGCCTGGTGAAATGGTTAACGAATTCAGTTCACTCGATGAATCGACAGATAGTAATACACATTTCGACAGATCGACAGCATTCGACAGATACAGACATATGAAAGTAGCACAAGAATTAGGCGAAAGTCCGTGCGTTTCCTCAATTCACGTAGGAAACAACAGAAAATATCAACTACCATAAAATAATCCGTATATATATTTAATTTATTTGGAATAAAATAAATATAGAAACAACCTGTTCATACATAACTACGGTAAGTGCGTTAATTGCTAACGTAAGAACAAATATGAAACAAGGCACAAAATAAAAAAGAAAAATAAAGTTAAAGGGAATAAATATTTAGGCTTGATTGTCATTCGTATTAAGAAGCTGGGTAATAAAATGTTAAAATCTACAGAAAATTATGAAATTAAATCAGGATTTGAAATAAAAGTCTATACATTGGAAGTAGGCCAGGGAGTTTGCAAGGCAGATGTGTGCGACACGCGTTACTTTATAGATTCCCTTCATTGAACTATAGTAAGCAGTACGAAGATGGTACTTTGCGTATAATCACAGGAAGGATTGAAGTTAATTACCATGGTAATATAATTATTTATTGATAAGTATTTCCATGTTAAATTATGAAAATTATAAGCACAAGGAGGGTGAAAAAGTAGTGTGACCGACTTAGCAATGACTGAAACATAAAATAGAAAAGCGAATAAAAACAAATGCCTTTTGAGTTATGTGGAATAAAGTTTCTTCTAGCCAGTAAGGAAGAATAGGATCTGGTGCATTCATTGAATACCTGAAAAAAATCGTTTATCAAAATAGAAGGAAACACACTTATCGTTGTGGCAACTACGAACTTCTGTTTACCTCAGCCCGCCTCAGCAAGTGCTTTCTATCCGGTCCGCGCTCCGTAACCAAACTCAACGCTGCCTGCCAGCGAAAATTTCATTCTTCAGTATCGTTGAGTTTATTGCAGAAAGCAATGGCAGATACGGCATCAGCACCTGCAGCCCCGGCACAGGCTTCTCCTAAGAAGTCTGCAAAGCCTAAGAAACCAAAAACAACACCTTCTCATCCAAGAACATCAGAAATGGTGAACAACGCCATCAAGAATTTGAAGGAAAGGGGAGGAAGTTCACTGCAAGCTATTAAGAAATACATCTCTCAGAACTACAAAGTGGATGCCGAGAAGCTTGCTCCATTTATCAAGAAATACTTGAGAAGTGCAGTTGCTTCTGGGTCTTTGGTTCAGACCAAGGGAAAAGGTGCATCTGGATCGTTTAAGCTTAGTGCTTCATCGCTGAAGGAGAAGCCTGAAGGTGGATCTTCAACCAAGGCGAAACGATCAGCATCAAAGGAGAAGAAGCCTGCGAAAAAGCCAGCAGCTAAACGTCCCAAGAAGACTGGTGAAAAGAAAAAGGCTGCTGCTCCCAAACCTAAGAAATCACCATCTAAAGTGAAGAAGGCAAAAACTCCCAAGAAGCCAAAGGCCCCGAAGCCAAAGAAGGCTACAGCAAAACCGAAAAGTGCTAAGAAGGCTGCACCAAAGAAGAAGTAAATGTGTCAGTAAATCATCTGACATTTTAAAACGGCTCTTTTTAGAGCCATCAAATACTTTGAGAAGAGTAAAATTGTGCTTTTCCTATCATTATCACATGTTCATTCATAGCAATGTATAGTATACACGCAAGGGACTTTGAGTTTTCTTTTTAACCGAAGCACTTCTTGATGTAAGTGCTTTATAACAGAGGGGAATTGAGGGTGGGGAAAGAAAGCTTTCACGGGTGTCAAGAATGGTGTACTCGAAAAAAAATGGGGAACACATTACGTAATGTCAATTTGTGATCACTTACTTTTTCCTTGTTCCTATCTTCAAGTAGCGAAACAGTACAGAAAACGCACTTAATGCATTTGTTAGAAAAACTTTTGCAGGCTGACTGGGTTCGATTCTCGGTGGGAGCTCAAATGTTTCGCATTGCACGTTAATAAGTAGGTCCACGTTTGAAACAGCCTTGCTGCTGAAAGGGACACTAAACTAAAATCAACTCTTTTCAAGGCTGGGGTGAAAGAAATGTTCGAACTTATTACAACTCGTGAAAGTGAAGTAGACTGTTTCAATTTAACGTCGTACTATTATGATTTTTATGATAAAGGAGACGGGTGATTACGCCTAATGAATGATGGAAATACTGGTGTAATGAGAAAGTGTTAGGAAAAGGGAACACGCTAATAACCACGGATACCGTCTTATAATTCGTAATATTGCTATAAAGAAAAATAGTAACACCAGCAGAAATGTAGGTGTACAATTGAACTGATGTTAAGTACAAACAGACACTTAAAGAAAGTTTAGTTTAACGTTTGCATTCAACAGCAGCGACCTCTGAGAAAATATTACTTTTGCTACCTTGGAAGAAGTACATATTTCGCCTGCGAGTTCTATGAGATTAATAACGTTGAGAAGGGCAAACAGTGGTTGAATCGAAGTTAACTTATGCAACATATGGCAAAATCGAATCCTTGACCACATAAAACGAAGATAATCAATCGGTAAACATAGGGGAAAACTAAAGAATATACTTGAAAGATAGGATGATATACGAAACGAGAGGAAAACGAAGGTAGATGTATTAACTATGCAACATACGGCGTGAGAATTTAAAAAAAAAAGATAACAAGTATGGACAAGATCCTTGTTAGGATAACAGCATCTCTAAGTAGTGTATTGGTCCTAAAAAGGACCGTTTTTGAACTCAGTGCCAGAACTTCAAACTTAAGCACGTTCCCCACGGATGCGGCGAGCAAGCTGAATGTCCTTAGGCATGATTGTGACTCTCTTTGCGTGAATAGCACACAAGTTGGTGTCTTCGAAAAGCCCTACAAGGTAAGCTTCACTTGCCTCCTGTAAAGCCATGACAGCTGAGCTTTGGAAGCGAAGATCTGTCTTGAAATCTTGTGCAATTTCTCGGACCAGTCGTTGGAAGGGCAGCTTGCGGATGAGCAATTCAGTGCTCTTCTGGTAACGACGAATTTCTCGGAGAGCCACAGTACCAGGCCTGTAACGATGGGGCTTTTTCACTCCACCGGTAGCTGGAGCACTCTTTCTTGCAGCTTTGGTGGCAAGCTGCTTTCGAGGAGCTTTGCCTCCAGTAGATTTCCTAGCTGTCTGCTTGGTACGTGCCATTGCAACTGTCACGACTTGTTTCAAATAATTGCGCGCTGAATGAAGTCAAGTTATATAAAGAGCAAAACCGTTAAATCAAGCTATTTCTCATTGGATAAAGTCAGTCGAAAAGGACAGTTCTCATTGGCTTAGACACGTTTTGTGTTTTTCCTCCGTGCTTTCCCTGCATGATCGAAGGAACAAAACCACGAGTCTTGGGCTGCTTGGGCTTGTATTTCTCGTGTGTGGTGAGCGAAGCAGTAACATATCGAAATGACAGGACGTGGAAAAGGAGGCAAGGGTCTTGGCAAAGGAGGTGCCAAGCGCCACCGTAAAGTTCTTCGTGACAACATCCAGGGTATCACCAAACCCGCTATTAGGCGTCTTGCTCGCCGTGGTGGTGTGAAGCGTATCTCTGGTCTCATTTATGAAGAGACCCGAGGAGTATTGAAAGTATTCCTGGAGAACGTAATCAGAGATGCTGTTACATACACAGAACACGCCAAGAGGAAGACAGTGACAGCTATGGATGTTGTGTATGCCTTGAAGAGGCAAGGAAGAACCCTGTACGGTTTCGGAGGTTAAGTTGGGGTTCCTCCTATTTTGGATATAAAATTGGCATAAACGGCTCTTTTCAGAGCCAACAAATTTATATAAAGGGAAAGATTTACTTTGTGCGATTTTCTGTTAGATTATAAGAATTCGTGTAACTACATTAAAGCCTTTTGATGCACACAAAATTACAGACGTAGAGAGATTAATTTGAGAAAATCATACGTTTTTTTTTACATTATGTACGTTCATGTATACGTATTCATATGTAGCAGTATTAATGCTGGAGAAGGGGTTCTGGTTGGAAATTGGCGATTTGTTGGAAGTAGCGAGCATGAGAGATGCGAAACGCAAGTCGGAATTTCTGTTCTGACAGTAGGATGTACGTATAGAGGCTTATACAACTTCTATACTGTGCTGTGAGGGGCGAATAATGCGTTAGAAACCTGAATCTTGTCCTTTATCTTGTTTACGTGGTCTTGGGTTCGATTTTTTTCTTTTGCGGTAGTGTCTATTGTGATTTACATGTAAATTAATGACACTTCGTAGCGGGTTAGTAAAATAAAGAGTAATACAAATATGAGATGTAGGTTAATGCATTGTATACTTCACATTATTTACTAAAGAAAGGCAGTAGTTACAAGAAACCTAGGCTCGCTCGTTGGGCACAGTAGCAAATGAGTTCTGAGATCAGAGAATAAGAGTAGTTGCGTATTACAAACCATATACATATAACACATATCACACAAATATGAATATCGACCTTGCAAAGAATAAATCGTACTTAAGTGTGCATTTAATGTCATTACTATGTTGCAAAAGAAATTTAGGAAAGTTTTTTGATCCGCTCTGTTCATGATGTCATTGGGGCATAGTAATGAACAATAATAAATGTCGAGAACATATTGAACAGAGTAATTTCAGCCAAGCCAACGCAAGAGAGAAACATGAGTGCTTTAAGAATGTTGGAAATTCCTTTGTCTAGCATGAAGTACATGAGAATATGTGGTATGAGGTTTTCTTCCATTGCTGAGAATCTGGGCTCGACTGTCCTGTCCTCTGGGTAATATGAGCCCGATGTACGCAAATATCAAAAAAATGTAGCTAGCGACAATACAAAAGGTAATGATCTTATAATTAATAATGTAGTGGGAACTAAGCACATCGCTGTTTGGAGTATTCTAAAGATAGTGTGACTTCCTATGGGCTTCAATTACGATCGACGACTACACATACTAATTAATCGAATAGCAGCGAGAATTTCGAATGACACTAAGCAACTATCTCAGACACTTTTGATGAGTCTGTATATCGAAAACAATTCATTTCAATCGTAAATCTCCTCTATAAAGGGGTTTGTGGCCCTCATAAGGGCCGATTTGTATGAGATATAGGTCTTACATTTATGCCTTCTTCTCAGTTTTCTTGGGCAGAAGTACAGCTTGAATGTTGGGCAAAACACCACCCTGAGCGATTGTAACTCCAGACAACAACTTGTTTAATTCCTCGTCGTTACGGATAGCTAACTGCAGATGACGTGGAATAATCCTAGTCTTCTTGTTGTCACGAGCAGCGTTGCCTGCCAACTCAAGAACTTCAGCTGCCAGGTATTCCATGACTGCAGCCAAATACACGGGAGCGCCAGCACCAACTCGTTCGGCATAGTTACCCTTTCGCAAAAGACGATGGATTCTGCCTACTGGGAATTGAAGGCCAGCCCTGCTGGAGCGGGACTTGCTCTTTCCCTTGACTTTTCCACCTTTGCCGCGACCAGACATTGTTCAATATTCTTTCGTAATAAGATGAGAGGAAAAATTGCGGCCTCCCATGAATCAAGTCAGTTTTGTTACTACTTCAAGCGTGCACCCGAGTGCATCAAATGAAAAGCAAGGCAGTTGGCGCGAATTGAAACACGTACTGTAATTTAAATGAAGTCGATAAATCGGCGGACACATCTAATTTTGCTGAACGAGTGAGTCATCATGCCACCAAAAACTAGCGGAAAGGCTGCAAAGAAGGCTGGTAAAGCCCAAAAGAATATCTCCAAGGGAGATAAGAAGAAGAAGAGGAGGAGGAAGGAGAGCTATGCCATTTACATCTACAAAGTTTTGAAGCAAGTGCATCCTGACACTGGCATATCTAGCAAAGCTATGAGTATCATGAACAGCTTTGTTAATGACATCTTCGAGCGTATTGCTGCTGAAGCTTCTCGTTTGGCCCATTACAATAAGCGGTCAACTATCACCAGCCGGGAAATCCAAACAGCTGTGCGCCTTCTTTTGCCTGGTGAACTTGCCAAGCACGCTGTAAGTGAGGGTACGAAGGCTGTTACCAAGTACACAAGCTCTAAGTAAAAATCTTCTTCAAGATTTTTCATTTCAAACGGTCCTTGTCAGGACCAACACATTATTCGAAAGAGTTAAATCACGAAATTTGCTTCATTCTGTTATGTAGAAACACCTTGAAATCCAATTTCTATATGCTGTTAGTAAAAAAGTAAAGCACATAGCGGAGATGTGTCGTGCTTGTATACGAAAGGCATTTACTCGCCGGAGATCTACACTTAGTCATAATAATTTACTTTTAAAAAGTGGTAATACATTCCGTGTTAAGTATAGTAGTAGGTGCACACGGATCGGAAATCAGGTTATTTTAATGTGCCGTGCAAATAAACAGGCTGTTAGTGTAAGAAATAGTGGGTATAACGCTTAGAATATCGATTAATCGCTATGAAATAATGTTGATAAATTATCTCTTGAAAGTACTATAAAATTAATGTTTCTAGTATTTTCGTACTTGAAGGATAATGAAATTTGAAAAAGAGATGCCAACAGCACCTGGTGTTCCCAGGCGGTCACCCATCCAAGTACTGACCAGGCCCGATGCTGCTTGACTTCGGTGATCGGACGAGAACCGGTATATTCAGCATGGTATGGCCGTTGGCAACTACCTTTTCTTCAATGTCCTGTTAAGGAAGTATGTTTTAAGTAAGAATTGACATTATTAACTATAAAGGCAAGCATATTAACGTCGTTAACATTACTTGGAATATACTAATATTCGAATAAATATTTGAATGTTCGAATGATGAGTGATTCGGATGTTCATAGTGCCACTATGTCCTATCGAGTTTACTATCACGAACCACGTATGAAATTGTATATAAATAAATAAAAATAAATCCTTTATTAAGTATTGATTACAGGAAAAAGGCAAACTTACATTCTTTAATGTACACAATGAAATGTATGAAAGATATTTTTAAGATATGTTTCACTTACCCTTTATAACGCAAGGTAGTTTTCAGTGTAGCATCCTCTTCAGCTGCGAGATAACGTAAGGCAGATGATCATTCAGTCGTGAAGCACTAAAATGTAATATACATTTTAACTATTATCGATAAGAATTATTTACTGCAGGGATGCAAATAAAGTGAGGCAAATTAGTAAATAAAAACCGATACTGTAACTGATAATGTAATTACGTATCTGTATTAGTTGTATATACAGTAATCGCACGATTATCCGCGGAGTTGGATGTTGGCATAATCGCGCATAATCAGCAGTATGAGCAGAAAAGGGAAATGAAATGAAATCTTTAGATTTACGTCGCATACTTATACCGGTTACGCTAAAGGAGACGGTGATGATGAGTACTGAATGAAGAAAGTGGGAGGAAACGGGAGAAACCCGAGAAAACCCATGAGCACGGTCTTTATGCACGACAAAGTTCACACGGCACGAGCTGGGATTGAACCAGGGACCCCAAGCACCGGAGGCCAAAAAAGGGACAAAAAGTCTTTCGTGCAACTTTCGTTTTCGGTAAAAAGTTTACACATAATTTAGAAAGAGTAGTTTTCTGGTCTTTTTATTTCACAAGTTGGTTCATGTCTATATTTTTTACATGCATAAAAAATTTTTCAACTCCCTTGCTTAGTTCCTGTTAAAGACCTCTACCTCTGATTGTATTTTTTGCACATATTCTTATTGTTTTCAGACAACATTTCTAAGAGCGTAATTTATCGTCAGCAAGAAAAGAAAAGGAAAGCCTCGGATAGTGGAATGTGTACTGTATATATATATATATATATATATATATATATATATATATATATATATATATATATATATATATATATATATATACGTATTAGTATATAGTTTTATTTTATACGTCTCCTATTATTACACAATGTGCAGATATTGTGAAAGCGCAAGTAAATATGTATAACTCCCCGTTCTGCACTTAATAACTTGAAAGAAGTTCGGGGAAGGTAGTGTAACAGAAAGTGCAAACAGAAATGAGGGTTTACAGGCATTTAATATTATTCCGTAGTAGTATGATTTTTTGTAAAATATATATATATATATATATATATATATATATATATATATATATATATATATATATATATATATATATATATATATATATATATATAAACATACATATTCAATGATATAGTAAGAGGTTAGCAGCACTGATAGAACTGCAGAAAGTACAAAACCGTTAATAAGAAAGAGAGAGAGATGGTGGCCGCTTTTGTGCTTTTCATTGGCTAATTCCGAATTGCGCGCGAATACGTACGAGATTTCTTTCTTTTTCCTCTTCGCAGCCCAGATGTTGCCAATTAGAAGTTTTTAGTACTACATTTGTATGAAAATGTTGCCTTTAAGAAATGTGGTTTGCATACGGAGAAAAGAGCAAAATGAATATTTATCTTAGTGGGCATGAAAAAAGACGAAACATTTTGCAAGATGGACACACGAACTTCCTTAATGCAGGCGTTCAGTACATTATTGTAAAGAAAAAAACACTAAAAAGAATTACTTCAATATCCCTAGCAACATTCAACAATTCATAGAGAAAAATCTTTATTTTGAGAACAATGGAAAACTATGTAATTGTAGATAACTACTAAATTTAATGATTAAGGAAAACGTTTAGGCCCGGCCCTTCAGAAAGAAAGTGCACAGAATTTTCTCTCATGGAAGCAATTGCAAAATCAACATTTTGTTTGCAGTTATAATTAGAGGATCTATATACAGGGTGTTCGAAAAAGAATGTATCCTCTTGAAAGAAAATATTCTCTGGGCCCCTAATCCTTTATATACCGAAAGGAAGTTTGTATAGCATTTTTTCTTACCTTCGTTAGAAGAATTGAAAGTGACTACTATCGTGACACGGGAGATATTTGATCGATAGTCGAATTACTCCCATGCTCGAATGAACACGTCTCTTGTAAGGAGAGGAAAGGCTTCTGTGATCCGCTATCGCAGCTGTGTCATATCTGCAGAGAATGTTAGGACACAAACGTGATCTTTGAGAGCCTCGTGAAAAGAAGTCGCATAGTATCATGTGTGGAGACATCGGGGCCATCTGAAGAACGCTTCATCATTAGGACCAAGGGCGAGTTACGAAACACTCTGGGATATATTTATTAACATAACTTCTCGTCATTCTGCAAGTGTGGTGGAGCTCCATCCTATTGGAAAAGGAAACCTCGGGAGCCCTCTTCATGTGTAGGTATCGTTCACATCTGAAGCATGTGAAGATAGATTACTGTACTATCGTGTACCTAAAATCATTTTCTACGAATACGAACATGTCTACACTGAAGGCAGTGCAGCTCTTTTTCTCTTTTTTTTTTGGTCATGTATTGTAACGCGGGGCAATGCACACAATAACATGTAATGTTGTGTATCATCATAAAGGGCCAGGGCGATGATTGGATCTTGATGGACGTGGAGAACTGATAGGTGATGTGAGTGGTATTGTGATCTATGGTTGTATGTTTACTGATGAATGCATAAGGAGAGGTGAAGGGGTTGCCTTTTTTTTTATGTCGATCGGCAGGGAAGCGATTGGGAAACTTTTGACTTTGTTTTTCAACCGAATATATTGATTGAATAGGTCGCCGACAATTTTACGGGGCGTCACGTCGTTGCCTTTTTCATGTCGATCGCGAGCGAAGCGAGCGTTTTTTTTTTTTTTTTTTTTTACCGACAATATGTATTGAATCGGTTGCCAACACCTTTAGGGGCGCGTCACGTCCTTCTTTCTGTGCTGATCGCGAGCGAAGCGAGCGCGAAATTTTTGACTTTTTTTTTTTTTTTTTACCCACAATATTTATTCAATCGGTCGCCAACACTTTTAGGGGTGCGTCACGTCCTCTTTTCTCTGCTGATCGCGAGCGAAGCGAGCGCGAAATTTTGACCTTTTTTTCTCTTTTTAATTCTTTTTTTTTTCTTTAAGAAAAAATATTGATTTCATAGGTCGCCAACATTTTTACGGGATGGAACATCGTTTATTTGTTTTTCCAACCGTCTTTCTGTCTTGAGCCCCCGCCAAGTTAACTTTATGGTGGACAAAAACTATGTGCGGTGGGTTACCGCGGGGTTCTCCCGTTTCCTCCCACTTTCTTCATTCCACCACCATTTCAATCATTTCTCATAATCAGCGCCTCTTTTAGCCTAAGCGGCATAACGTGGGACGTAAAACAAAGATTTCCTTTAGTTGCTTTCTGTCTTGATTACGAGCGCGAAATTTTTTACTTTTTTTTTCTTTCTTTTGATATTATTCATTTAATAGGACGGCAACACCTTTACGGGCCGCCGCGTCGTCGTTTACACTTCTTCAGCCCATATTCTTTCTGCTTGTTCGTTTTCCGGCATCTTGTTATCACCGCCCGCGGGAATGCCTATGGTCTTTCATCGCTTTTTGAAGCAAATCTTTAATAAATATGCACTCTCACATTTCTACTAATATGCATACCACAGTGGATAGACTGTAACTAGGAAAGCAGAAGCCTGCATATCATATTATTTAACAGTTGAAAGTGAACTGCCATTTTAAGTTTGATTTTGATCAGATGAGTGCAGTTCAACTCGTCGACAATTGTGAAGATTCTCGAGGTTAGGGACCATCCATTTTGTGCTTTGTAATGAAAATGGCTGCAGCCAAACTTCTCTGATCTGAATGAAACTTGGCATGATGATACATCTTGACCTGCTCTACAAGTTTATTTAGTATTTTCCGTTGCGCAGGCTTTTGCTTCTCCAGGTTCTCCCATGGAACTGAGAAACGTATTCAGTCGAACTTCTGCGGTAAGTCAGTATATCATCCTGAGAAGTTTGATCGAGATAGCAGAGGTTCGACTATTCGTTTTTCAATTCCATGTGATATTACAACACGGTGAACTAAATTTATATAGAAACACTTTGATTTTGTTTTGTTTTTTGCTAGCATTAAACTGAGAAAATGTTATTGAATAGACAGAGAACACCACTCAAAGAAAAGTACATCATAAGAATATATATATGGTTGCTGTGGTTCTCGGTTTAATTTGCTAGTTAAGAAACTTGCTCTAAATAAGTACATCTTACAGGTGAAAAACTAAGCCAGGCGATAGAATTAAATATAAAGTTATACACTTTTATTTTACGTTTACTAGTGTTGGGTTACTACTGTAAAATAAGTCAGTATATATGAAAGATAACTGTATTAGGTACTATTTTCCACCGGCGGTGTATTCTTGCATAGTGTACTTAATGTTTACAAGCGGGGCGCTACTAGTATGGATGCATGACAAGTGCTATTGAAACTCGAAAACTAACTGGTTTCCACTACCCTTGCTTATACGTATACCCGCGTCGCCTTCGCTCCTGTTCACTTTGGACGCACATTCTTGCTATCGCTCAGGCCCCCAGCTTTCTCCTGTTTTGGCTCCCTTAAATAGTATTCGTGCTTTTTATTGGCCACCTGGCAAAGCACTTGTAATGATTTTACACCAGTAACTCTAAAATACATGTGTATTACTTTATTTAATTCTGTCGTCTGCAGAATTTTTTTTTTTTTTCGTACAAATATGCCTTTTCATGCAGAACACTGAATTTTGCCTGTAAATTTTTGAGAATATGCTGTGACGAAACTTGAGCACCGTTCTTCTTTTCTTTCTTATCACGAGTCTTCTTTAGCCTAATGAGCACAATCATCACACGATAACGACTATTCTTTTCATTTAACTTGTAAACAAGTTGAACTAATAATAATAATTGATGTACAAAGGAGAAGTGTCCTACATATTTGAGGTAAAAAATAAAATAAATATACTTCTACTTCATCCGTGTTTACAAAGTTAAATGTTATCGATTTACAAAAAATGGTCACCTATCCACACACTGACCAGGCTCGACACTGCTTGACCATACATATTAAAACATCGGTCCCACTGAATACACAAGTAGTAAGCACATTCACATAAAAATAATTAGGATTACAGTATATAAAATGTGTTAATTAAAATAGCAAATGCCTTACCTTATCACAGGCGATCCAAAGCCACTGCACATCATCTGCTACGCACACTATATTCCTCCAATATTTCACTCACTTCCTATATCACGCAACAGAAAATATTAATAAAATTCACTTAGCAACATTTTCATTTTTAATCAACAATACGTATAACAATTAAGAATAAAATTAATTGTGAGCACATTGTTATAATTAGAATACTGTTTTTATTCGTTTACAAATATGGGATTAATATAGAGCTGGCAGCAACAATATATACAACTCATCCTGTATGTATCGTAAATCCTAACTTGAGAAGACATCTCTGACGCAAACAATGAGACAAGAAATCAAATACTATATCCGACACATTTGGGGTTTATTGAACTTCAATGTTGGAAGATACCACCTTGTCGGTAGTACAAATGTAATATCCTTACAACACGCGGAACTTTTGCCAGGCATATCTAGGAATTTGGGAAGATTAATTGATATCCTTAATGTGCAATGTATGATTATGACGCATTGTTATGTACACGCAGACGGAACCAGGACAATCTATAGATGACATTTGCACTGTGTTTGGACAATTTGTTCGCAGAAAGTAACCGTTTTTGTCTATGAATACTTGAGAACATGGAAGGTATGAGATATACATTTTATGCGCAAATATTATAATACAAATCATTGTTAGTTTGGTGGATGCGTGAAAGAAAGAAAAGGAGTAGATTTTTGCAGACGTCCGGATATAAAGCGAGAACTGAGAATACGCATCTATAACATCTATTTTCTTTGTGTTAATGATATCGATGAACTAAACGGGGAAACTAAAATACAACTGTTTGCAGTATAATTCGAAGTATAGTCAAGTGCAGAGGCGTACTCACGGGGTGTCCACCGGGTGCGGACTCCTCGCAAAAGTTCCTAAGTGAACATACATTTGCAGACTTTCTCATTAAATGTAGTTATTAACAGGGAAAATATTGATGTATCATCAATATAAATCTGATCTTACACTTCATCTGTACTCTGTCTGTATCATGTTTTTGTGAAAAAGTAAGTGGAATATTTATCGTGTTTTCGAATGCAGAATAATAGTATATAGACATAGTGGCTTGTAGTATTGGAACCTTGCCCCCCGAAGCTTGGATCCCTTAGAAGAAAAAAAAAATGCATGCGCGCCTGGTGAAATGGTTAACGAATTCAGTTCACTCGATGAATCGACAGATAGTAATACACATTTCGACAGATCGACAGCATTCGACAGATACAGACATATGAAAGTAGCACAAGAATTAGGCGAAAGTCCGTGCGTTTCCTCAATTCACGTAGGAAACAACAGAAAATATCAACTACCATAAAATAATCCGTATATATATTTAATTTATTTGGAATAAAATAAATATAGAAACAACCTGTTCATACATAACTACGGTAAGTGCGTTAATTGCTAACGTAAGAACAAATATGAAACAAGGCACAAAATAAAAAAGAAAAATAAAGTTAAAGGGAATAAATATTTAGGCTTGATTGTCATTCGTATTAAGAAGCTGGGTAATAAAATGTTAAAATCTACAGAAAATTATGAAATTAAATCAGGATTTGAAATAAAAGTCTATACATTGGAAGTAGGCCAGGGAGTTTGCAAGGCAGATGTGTGCGACACGCGTTACTTTATAGATTCCCTTCATTGAACTATAGTAAGCAGTACGAAGATGGTACTTTGCGTATAATCACAGGAAGGATTGAAGTTAATTACCAT